>NC_134364.1:24897977-25067977 GCF_048569485.1 Anomaloglossus baeobatrachus | reverse complement strand
TTCAAAAACTCTCAAAACTTTAAACACTCAGTGCTTTCAACACACATGTTCACCCTTCCTCTAAATAGTAGTTTCCCTGTACCTAAGTGGGGGTCTACCTAGGTTGGGGCGAGTGGACCTCCGGGGTCCAGTGTCAGTGGTGACAGGCAGCGGGGGAGAGGGAACAATCAGTCTCTCTTCCCTGTTATCATGTGGGGCAGGCGGAGGCATAGGGGAGCTGGGCACAGGTTCATCCCTGGGCACTGGCACTGGCTCTGGCTCACGGTTGACCACCTCCATCATTTCTTCATCCACGAGTTGTGGGAATAGAATCACTGGAAGAATCACTGCGCCGTTCTGTGTAGGCCAGTCCGCTGGGAAGTCACCCATCACAGTGTGGATTACCTCTTTTGCCTTCTCCGCTGGTGGGGGAACCGGAACTTCAGCCGTTGCCCTCAATGCTGGTGGGCACCTTTTCAGATGGTCCCGGGAAACCGTGGCCAAAGTGCCCCCTTGGTCACGACTGATCTGATAGGCCTTCCCATCTTCCCATCCTGTGGGCTGTATGACATATGGGGTTTGTTCCCATTGATCATCCAGCTTGTGGGTCCTCCTCTTCCGCTTCAGCACTATATCTCCAGGCTGGAAAGGGCCAGCAGACGCCTTCTGGTTGAAGCGCCGCTCCTGTTGCTCCCGACTCCGACTTAAGTTCTTCTCCACATATTCCTGAATCTGCCGGTACTGAACCCTCCGCCGGGTGTCCCACTCAGCCGTCGAGGGGAGTGTTTCTGGAGCTTCCAATCCCATTTCCAGGTCCACCGGCAGTCGGCCGGGGCGAGCTCTCATCAGATATGCTGGGGTGCACTTCGTTGAGCTGGACGGGATATTGTTGTACATATCGACCAAGTCAGGCAGCTTCTCTGGCCACAGGTTCCGCTCTTCTAGCGGCAACGTCTTGAGGAGGCCAAGGACCAAATGGTTCATCTTTTCACACATGCCGTTGGTTTGGGCATGGTAAGGCGTGGTCCGGATCCTCTTGAAGCCGTACAGCTGACTGAACTCATGGAACACCTCCGCTTCAAAGGCTGGGCCTTGGTCAGTAAGCACCTTCTCAGGGTATCCATGTGGTCGACAGAAGTAAGCTTGGAACGCTCTAGCAGCGGTACGGCCGGTTAGGTCTTTGACTGGGACAACCACCATGAACCTTGAATAGTGATCCACTATGGTGAGAGCGTAAGTGTACCCACTTCGGCTGGGGGTGAGCTTCACATGATCCAGGGTGACCAGCTCCAGCGGTTGATGTGTAACGATCGGGTGCAGGGGTGCCTTCTGGCTGGCCTCGTCCTTCCTTCTCAGAGTGCACGGGCCGCACTCTCGGCACCAGGCCTCCACAGACTCCCGCATCCCGCTCCAATAGAACCGCTCCCTCAACAGCATTTCCAATTTCTTCCATCCAAAGTGTCCAGCACCATCATGGTACGCTTGTAGAATGGTGGACACATTAGCTTGGGGAATCACCAACTGGCGGATTTTCTCATGAGTCTTTGGGTTAGTCAGCTCACGGTACAACTTCCCTTGGTTTAGATACAGCCGGGTCCGTTCTTTCCACAGGCGTTGGGCTTCAGCTGGGGCGGCAGGGTCTATTCCGGCAGCGCCTTGCTCCACTAGGGTCTTGACCAGGCGGACAGCGGGCGCCTGGTTTTGAGCTTCCTGCCACTCCTGACTGGGTAGCGGGTCCAGGTTCACCCGTTGTTGGTAAACATGGACCTTCTCAGTTGGTGGCTGGTGAAATGCAGGCAACTCGATCTCTTCGAGGTCATCATCCTCGCACCCTTCTTCTGACAAGTGGGGCATCCGAGAGAGTGCTTCAGCATTAACGTTGGCACGACCGGCCCTGTATTTAATTGTGAAGTTGTAGTTGGCTAGCCTGGCCACCCACCGCTGTTCCAACGCACCCAACTTGGCCGTGTCCAGGTGGGTCAGCGGATTGTTATCCGTGAAAGTGGTGAATTTTGCTGTGCAGCCAGGTAATGGCGGAACCGCTCGGTGATAGCCCACACCAGTGCCAGGAGCTCCAGCTTGAAAGAGCTGTAATTTTCAGGGTTCCTTTCAGTCAGTCGGAGCTTTCGGCTAGCATAGGCAATCACTTTTTCCTTCCCATCCTGGACCTGGGACAAGACTGCCCCCAAGCCCACTTTGCTGGCATCGGTGTAGAGGATGAACGGGTGGCTGTAATCAGGATACGCTAGGATCTCCTCCCCGGTCAAGGCCGCTTTCAGCTGGTGGAAGGATTCCTCATGCCTCTCTTCCCACACCAGTGGGGCTCCGAGGGGTCTACCACCTTTGGTCTGTCCCACGAGGAGGTCTTGCATGGGGGCAGCCATCTTCGTGTATCCCTTGATGAAGCGACGGTAGTACCCTACCAGACCCAGAAACTGCCTTACTTCCCTCACCGTGGTTGGCCTCGGCCAGTCTTGGATGGCAGTGACCTTCTCGGGGTCGGGGCGACACCTTCTGCTCCCACCACATGCCCCAGGTACTGCACTCTGGGTTTCAGCAGATGACACTTGGAGGGCTTCAACTTAATCCCGTACTTGGCAAGGGACGCGAACACCTCGGCTAGGTGTTCCAGATGGGCTTCATATGTCTGTGAATACACAATTACATCATCCAGGTACAACAGGACGATCTCAAAATTCAGGTGCCCCAAGCAGCACTCCATCAGCCGTTGGAAGGTACCCGGGGCATTGCACAGCCCAAACGGAATACTGTGGAATTCACAGAGTCCCATAGGGGTGGTAAAGGCAGTTTTCTCTCGGTCTTCGGGCGCCACGGCCACCTGCCAGTACCCACTGGTGAGGTCAAGGGTGGAGAAGTAGTTTGCGGTTCTTAGCGCGGACAAGGACTCCTCGATACGGGGCAGAGGGTAGGCATCCTTATGTGTTATCTGGTTAATCTTCCGGTAATCCACGCACATCCGCATGGTGCCGTCTTTCTTCTTAACCAGCACCAACGGGGCGGCCCAGGGACTACAGCTGTCCCTGATAACCCCTGCCTCCCTCATATTCCTCAACATGTTCTTGGCGCACTGGTAGTGTGCAGGGGGAATGGGCCTGTACCTCTCTTTGATAGGGGGATGTTCACCGGTAGGGATCTGGTGTTGGACCCCTTTAATCTGCCCAAAGTCTAGGGGATGTTTGCTGAAAACTTGCTCGTACTCCCGTACCACCCTGTATACCCCTTCTTTGTTATGTGTAGGGGTATCGTCAGTGCCCACGTGTAACTGTTGGTGCCACTCGTCTAATTCCCCTTGGGGCGGGTGAGTGTTGGCAGTAGGTAGTGTCACGCTCCCCGTGTCCCAGCACCACTCCTTACCCACTGATCCACTCCACGTGTCCACCGGTCATGGCTGCCGCTCCCGCTCGTGCTCTCCTGTGTCCTGCTCCTGGTCTTATGAGTCTGACTCTGAGTCCTAGCCACATGGTTCTGTATAGGACCAGGCCGCGCCCACTCTCCTAGTCTTATAGGCCCAGCACACCTGCAGCAGGAAATGACATGAGGCTGTGCTGGGTATATAAGACTGGCCTTTCCATGTGGGCGGGGCCTGATCAACGTGTCCTTAAGCTTGTCTTTAGAGCTAGGTGCTCAGGTCCCCTTGTGCTGTGTCCTGTTACTGTTTGTCTTTTGCTACCGGGTACCTGTGCCTGTTTCCTGTATTGTCCTAAAGAACTCCGTGACCCTGGTGACCTGGTTATACCCGTCCCGGCCACGCCAGTGCTCCGGCTGCCGTGTACCCTGCCCTCCAGGTGGGGTGCTCGGTCCAGTGGATCCACCTCCTGGGCCCATCAGTCCTCCCGGCCCTGACAGATTGATCAGGCCATGGATCCCGCTGGAGCACAAACATCTGAGCTGGCCGAACTACGCCAGGAACTGGTGCAACAGCGTGACACCTTACACCGCATTCTGAAGTTCCTGACGTCTGTGGACCACCGGTTGTACACGTTACAGACTGCCGCCTCGTCTCAGTCCACGCAGCAATCTGTGTCTGGATCTGAACCTGTTGTCTCCGCAGCCTCGCAACTTCGCCTTGCTGCTCCGCCTCGGTATGCCGGGGACCCCAAGAACTGCCGGGGGTTTTTGAACCAGTGCTCGCTGCACTTCAAATTACTCCCGCACCTCTTCGCTTCCGACCAAGCCAAGATAGCCTTTGTGATGTCCCACCTGGAAGGCGAGGCATTGGCCTGGATAAATCCGTTGTGGGAGAACGAGGATCCGGTGACGACCGACATCCGGGAATTCCTTCAGGCTTTTCGAAGTACCTTTGATAAACCGGGACGCACTACTGCGGTTACCTCCTCGCTCCTCCGGCTACGCCAAGGAACCCTGACGGTGGGCCAGTACGCCATCCAGTTTCGCACGCTTGCCTCCGAGCTAGGCTGGAACAACGAGGCATTGACGGCAGCCTTTTGGGAGGGCCTGTCAGGCCGCATTAAGGACGAGTTAGCCGGTCGTGATGTTCCCCGTACCTTGGATGCTTTGGTATCACTAGCCACCCGGATTGATCTCCGTTTTCAGGAACGGTCCAAGGAGGTATCCCGGGAAAAGCGACCAGTCCGTCACGCCTTTGTCCCGCAGAGGTCTACCGTTCCCCCGCCACTGCCGTTCTGCGATTCCACTCCTGAACCAATGCAAATCGACCGACTGAGTCAAGCTGAACAACGCAGAGCAGAGCGACTTGCCCGGGGCCTGTGTTTCTATTGTGGAAGCGGTACACATCTGCTTCGTTCTTGCCCGGAGAGACCAGGTAGACCCCAAGTCCAAGGGATGGTGGGAACCGCCACCCTTGGTACCGGAATCCCTTCAGTCCCGGTTACACAGACTGTCCAGGTCACGACCGAGAAGACCCAGTTCACGGCAGAGGCTCACATTGATTCGGGAGCAGCGGGTAATTTCATCCTACAAGCTACCGTGGACCGTTATCGGATACCGGTCATCCCGCTTGCAAAACCCCTCTGGTTCGCGTCCGTGGACTGAAAACCACTATACGAACCTGTCCGGTACACCACCGAACCCGTGAGACTCTGTATTGGTGCCCTGCACACTGAGACTATTGCGTTATACGTCATCCCGAGAATGACTCCTGTGCTCCTGCTGGGTCTGCCCTGGTTACAACTCCATGACCCTGACATCAGTTGGCGCTCTGGCGCAATCTCTCGCTGGAGTCCCTCGTGCCATGATAACTGTCTACAGCCCGTTCCTCAGCCCCTGGCACCTGACCCTATCATGTCACAAGAAGAGGAGAATATGACGCAGTCCAGCGTTGTACCACAGCTCCTGGCACTTGTGCCTGTGGTGCCACCAGAACCAGAAGTGACGACGTACTCCAGTGTCGTTCCACCGTCCCTGATGATTGAGACTCTAATGCCACCGGCTACCGGGGATGAGTCACTGTCCTGTGCCCGGTCCGAGACGCCCGGGCAGGTCGTCCACGATGCCAGTCCTGTTTCTGACGGTCCTCCTCTTCCCGTTGCCCCCGTTGCCACTGCTGGGAGATCGGCTAAGAAGGCGGTACGGGGTCAGTGGTCCTTCCCCGCCTTTGCGTTGGGTCCCGGTCCGGTGTCTCGATCCGGGGTGCCCCTGGGGTTCTGTGCTCGGAGGGGGGGGCTTAGAGGGGGGGGTACTGTCACGCTCCCCGTGTCCCAGCACCACTCCTTACCCACTGATCCACTCCACGTGTCCACCGGTCATGGCTGCCGCTCCCGCTCGTGCTCTCCTGTGTCCTGCTCCTGGTCTTATGAGTCTGACTCTGAGTCCTAGCCACATGGTTCTGTATAGGACCAGGCCGCGCCCACTCTCCTAGTCTTATAGGCCCAGCACACCTGCAGCAGGAAATGACATGAGGCTGTGCTGGGTATATAAGACTGGCCTTTCCATGTGGGCGGGGCCTGATCAACGTGTCCTTAAGCTTGTCTTTAGAGCTAGGTGCTCAGGTCCCCTTGTGCTGTGTCCTGTTACTGTTTGTCTTTTGCTACCGGGTACCTGTGCCTGTTTCCTGTATTGTCCTAAAGAACTCCGTGACCCTGGTGACCTGGTTATACCCGTCCCGGCCACGCCAGTGCTCCGGCTGCCGTGTACCCTGCCCTCCAGGTGGGGTGCTCGGTCCAGTGGATCCACCTCCTGGGCCCATCAGTCCTCCCGGCCCTGACAGGTAGTGACACTGGAGGGGCTGCTTCATGGATGGTGTGGGGATCTAGGGTGAGCAACTTGGCAAGTGTGGCATACCGGGGAAGCCTGACTTCTTCCTCTCCACAGTTCAGCACCTTCACGGGCACTCTCCCCTTCTTTACATCTACCACCCCTCGGGCGGCCATTACTGTGGGCCAGTGCTCGGAGGGCATGGGCTCTATCATGGCAGGGTAGTCACGCCCCTGAGGCCCTACTGCTGCCCTACACCAAATCATCATCTCACTCGTAGGGGGCACAGTCAACGGGGCAACATCCATCACTCTCACTCCCCCAATCTCCCCTCCCGTCGAGTTTACATGCTGGCGGTACATCAAGGCTCGGATCTCACGCTGCACAGCTCTCTGTCGGCTCCCCGCCGCCGTGGCGGCCAGCTGCTGCAGTAGGGCCAACACATCACTCATACAGTGCTCCATCACATTGGTTCCCAGCACTATCTTCGGGTTATGATCACTGGGTTCATTCATGATCACAATCATACCCTGGTGTTGCAGTTCAGCTCGCCCCACAGTCATGGCCACTTGTTTATACCCCACTTGGGTCAGTGGGAGTCCATCAGCGGCAATCAGTGTTATACTAGTATCTGGGGGAGCCAACTCGTCTGTCCCCCAATACCGTTGGTACAATGTGTATGGCATGGTGGTTACCTGTAATCCAGTGTCCAAGAGAGCCATCACCGGTATGCCGTCCACAGCCACGGGAATGATGGGCCGGGCCCCGATATACCGGTCCCGCCAGTCTGGGGGGCCACGGGGTTCTACTCCTGAGGATTGGCCCGTGGCCCCAGGGGTTGCTCGTTTAACGGGCACTGTCGGAAGTAATGGCCAGGCTTGCTGCACCTGTAGCAGATTGGAGGTCTGTTCCGCGAATTGTTAGCACTTCTCCGCTGCATCCAGGGAACATCCTCAGGGCTGTCGGCGAGCTGCATCTTTGCTGGAGGCTGGGATCTTGTCAGAGGTTGGAGTGCGGCGAGAATCTTGGCGAGGTCTCCATGCATGCGGCGGACCTGGGCAGCCAGTTCTTCCATCGTGCTGCTTGGAGCTGTAGGTACTGGAGAGGCTGGTAGGGCAGGGGCCACTACGACGGGGGCCGTCTCAACTGGCCAAGGGGCTGGTTCCAAGACTTCCGACGCTGGGGGTTGCAGAGCTTTAATGGCCCGTTCCTTTAACACAGCAAAGTCCACATCAGGGTGTTCTAGGGCCCACAGCCGTAGTTGTTTGCGATCCTCGGAGGACCTCATCCCCTGCACAAATTGCTCTACTAACATTTTGTTGCTGTTCGCCTCATTGATGGTGTCCACCCGCTTCAGTGTGCGGAGGGCGGTTTGCAGACGTAAAGCGTAGTCCCGAATGCTGTCCACAGACCGTTGCCGACATTGGTAAAACTGCATCCTCAGCTCGGCTTCGGTACGGGTCTCAAAGGCAGTCTGTAGTTTCTCAAAGATGGTGGCTACAGAGAACCGGTCCCCCTCGGCCCAGGTCTCCGCCTCCTGCTCAGCCGCGCCGGTTAGCTGCCCCAGCACTACCGCTGCATGTTGCTTATCAGTCAGGGGGTACAATTCTAGGAGCGGGCTAAGCTTCTTCCGGACGACCTGTAACGCATCAGGCTTCCCGTCGTACTGCGGCAGCCAGGTAGCTCCGGGCACATAGGGCAAGGAGAACGGCATCACCTGAGCGAGAGCTGGGACCGCGGCACCCCCCGCCAGCGCGGCCGGGACCTGGGCAGGCCCATTCCCATCCACGGGTGCCACTGCGGCTGCAACCGCCGCTCCTCCAGCAGCTCCGTCGGGCGCAGACATCTTGTTTCCGTCCCCCTTAGCCTCTTTCCGGCTCCTCCTCTATCGGGGCGGGGTTTTGGCCTTCCCGCCTCCACTACTCGAGGAGACGCTCGAGCGGGAACTTTTCGCGCCAAAGATGGCGGCTTCAGAAATTTTCTGTCCGGACACCTCCGGCGGTAACAAGGCGCACCTCTACCAGACGGCAGAGCGGTAAGATCCTGTTCGTGACGCCAAGTTGTCGCGGGCGGAGGAGGGGACGCTGTGCTCTCCCTCTGCTCGGGTCCGGCTGCCGCTGCTGCTGCGGCCTCCGCTGCTCGGTGGCTCGAGCGATGTGCCGGATCCCGGGGACTCGAGCGGCGCTCCTCGCCCGTGAGTGAAAAGGGGATTGGTTTTGGGGATTTATTGTCCGTGACGCCACCCACGGTTGTGGTGATACTGGTGACACCCCCGCTGCTCTGTATGGGGATCCCGGGAGCGGTGACAGGGAGCAGCTTTGTTGTTATTTCTCCCCTCCGTGGGTAGGGGATTGATTGTCCCGGGGCCCAGTGATGGGGTAGAGATGGATGGCAGGCCGGGTGCGGGGCCCGGTGTGGTGCGGGGGCAGCGCTGTGCCGTACGGCACGGTGGTACTCACTCAGCCTGAGACGTTGACACAGTTCTCGGTAAAACACACGGCTGGAAAGACGGTTCCCACGGACGGCTGCTGTTGCTTTTCCCCGGTAGTTAACGGTGACTGTCTCTTTCCCTGCACCTAGTACTTCTGTTGGTTGCGATGGGTTCCCACCAGTAACCCGCTCCCCGACTTGGATATGGACCGGAGGAGCCCCTCTTTGCCCGCAGGCGCTGGCCCTGAGAAACTGGTGCCTTGGCGGTGGCGGTGTCTCTCCTTCACGGTTGGACTGTTGCCTTCAATCGGGACTTAGTTGTTTGGAGACCCGGAGGTCCCCTTCACTGACGGATTTGGCAAATTCACGGCGACTCCAAGCCTTGCCGGGATCCGAAATGCCCCTGCTAATGGTGCTGGCTTCTCCTTGTGTACCGGTCCGGTACCGCCGGGCCACCACTCGTCCACGGTCCTCACGGCAACTCCGATCAGCCTCCACTGCAGACGGTCACCGCCGTCTGCTAACCTTGCTGTCTCAGTCCGGGGCACACACCCGGACTCACTTCAGGCTGCTCTTTTACCACTTTCCTAGCTTCACTCTACCTCCTTTCACTTCCTCCTCCAAAACTTAACTGCCTGGTTTTCCTGCCTCCAGGACTGTGAATGTGGCGCCCCTGAGGCTTCCGTCGCCACAGGTCATTGCACCCCACCAGCGGTGTGATGCCCCATTCTGGGAGAGGAGGAGAGTGAACTCCGGTCCCCTGGTAAATCCACACTACACCCATTGTTAGGCACATACTAGGACCAGGGAAAGTGGCAGGCAACCCTCCCATGCTGCATGCTGGGAGAGGCCGTAAGACCCATCCCTGCTCCTATAGGTTACAGCTTGGCAACTGGGGGGTGGGAGGAGCCATCTGAGAGCAGACACAGATAGGAAGGTCAAGTTTAGTCAGTCTACCTCAGGGAGAGCAAGGGTGAAGAGCCAGCATGTAGTTGGAGAACAAGAACGAGAGAAAGGAGGGAGGAGGAGGCCTGCTGGAGGCAGGCAAGGAGGAGAAAGAAAGAAGGAAAGAAAGCTCCAAGTCAGACAGGAGCAGAGGAACTGAAGGAGACGCTTCCTGGTGAAGACCCTGGGACCCAGAGGTCCAGGTGACACCACGTAGGAGACAGAAGGAGTCGCAGGGCCGCGGGTAGTCCTGGAAGTATCACGAGCAGGCCTAGAGGTACCAAGGAGAGAGGGCCCTAGAAGTGCCACGGGTAGTTGTAGGCTGCGGTGGCCTGTTCCACAGTAACATCGGTGGAGGGATTAAGCTGCGACAGGGGACGGTCCCTAGAGACTGGAGGAGTGCAAAATCATCTCCAAACAGTAAAAACCGAGGCCCAGGGACGTTGCAAGCTCCCAGGGCCAGAACCCATAGCAGACTTCCAGAAAAGGGGCAATCAGCCGACAGGTGACCCCCCAGCCTGGAGGCTGTAGTGGAGGCCAAGCCAGGTCTATCCTAACAAAGGCAAGGCTAAGGAAGACAGCGGAAGAAAGAGACACTAAGAGAAGGGTACCGGCTTTCACTCTCAGAATCACCCAGAAACGGCGGAGGTCCCTGACAGTGGTCCCAGCAGTCCAAGGGTCCCTGCAGCTGTGACAAGAAGTGTGAGTAAAGAACTTGAACTGCACCCTTGAAGTGGTCTCTGTTATTTCAGCTGCATAGACATTCACAAGCACCAACTGTGCCCCGGGCATTGCTCCACCTGTGGGGAGCAGTACCACCATAGCTGCCATCACATCATCCCGGTGGCCTCACACAGCAGCGGCGGCTTATTAGCCGCATACCACAGGTGGCGTCACGAACACAACCATTAACAAGCAAGCCACATATTCTACTGACACCCACCAGGGCCACGGAGCCGGGCCCAGCCACCACTGACTACCACCGGACTAGTCCGGCCCGGCACCGGGTGTCCCATAGCCCTGGGCTGGGCGAGTCATGAACTCCTTGGTGGGCGGAGACCAACCGCCTGGCTCCACCCCCTGGTGTGGACATCAGCCCCTGGAGGAAGGCAACAAGGATTTCTGGTTTAGCTTAGGTGTACCTAACCGGGGTGTAGGGTGTGGTGATGTCATTACCTGTGACCCCTGGCTGGCCCAGGGCGTCACAGATAGATATAGAGATGGATAGATAGATAGATAGATAGATAGATAGATAGAGGGATAGGAAGATAGATAGATAGATAGAGGGATAGGAAGATAGATAGATAGATAGATAGATAGATAGAGGGATACATAGATAGAGGGATAGATAGAGGGATAGATAGATAGATAATAAATAGATAGATAGAGGGATAGATAGATAGATAGATAGAGGGATAGATAGAGGGATAGATAGAGGGATAGATAGATAGATAGATAGATAGATAGAGGGATAGATAGATAGATAATAAATAGATAGATAATAGATAGATAGATAGAGGGATAGATGGATAGATAGATAGATAGAGGGATAGATAGATAGATAGAGGGAGAGATAGATAGATAGAGGGATAGATAGATAGATAGATAGATAGATAGATAGATAGATAGATAGATAATAAATAGATAGATAGATAGAGGGATAGATAGATAGAGGGATAGATAGATAGATAGATAGATAGATAGAGGGATAGATAGATAGATAGATAGATAGATAGATAGATAGATAGAGGGATAGATAGATAGAGGGATAGATAGATAGATAGAGGGATAGATAGATAGATTTGAAGAGCTCATTTTTACTGCACAATGAGGGATAAAAAAATAAACTCCAAACAATTATGACAGAATTTGGTTGTTTGGGCTGTGTGGATGGAAAAATAAAAAGGCTATAGCTCTTGGAAGAAAAGGAGGAGAAACATAAAGCGCAAGAATGAAAAATGGCCGTGTTTTTAAGATGTTAATCTGGCCCCTTGTGTTCTTCAGATAATGAAATGAGGTTATGAGCCGCACTGGGGCCCGGGATGATGGGAATGCTCTCGACCTATGTACGGCACTGGTGTAGGCACTTATATAATATCATAAAGCTTGAAGAGTTAACCGGCGGTTTATAAAGCGCATTTGATCCCCTCTCCGTCCTCCTGCGTCGTGAGTCCAGACACTGTCCCCGGATGATGCCTGTAGCTGACGCACGCATTCATTTGGAGGGCGCTCGTGGTAAAGATCTTTAAATCTTAGGTATCAGCCAGGGATGAAGACGGAAATTATTCCCAATCCCCACAGAAGACGCGCCGCCGGCTCTACAGCACCAGAAATATACAATATTCTAAGAGGATAATAGTGACTGCATCTCAAAGAGAGAGCTAATCTTTCTCTTCATGCCCGAATCCTGGCAGGTAGACAAAAAGGTGGGGAGATTGGAGAAGGCTCCTGCTGCTGCAAGCTGCCTCCCCGCAAAGCACGAGGGACAAGAAGGGAGTCAGAAAAAGGCTGATGGGTATAATTTTGGGGTTCTTATAGTGTTTTGAATGCTATTAATTGCATTTTTTGGGGGTAAGAGTGTTGACTAACAAATAGAAATTCTGATAGCTCATTTTTCTCCCCTTTACTCTAAGAGTTAATACATTTCATTTTTTGTTTTATTTTTAATTTTTGTATTTTTTTTATATAGGGAAAAAAAAAGATGCTTTGATTTTTTTTTTAATTTTGCACTTTTTTTTTTAGTTTCCTGCAATACTAAGGTAGTTCAGTATACATTTAAAATGACAGCCCCTTATGAAGCTCATCTTGTAGGGGGCTTCACGGGAGTACCAAGATGGTGGCAACGTGGGCTTTCATGACTGCCATGGCAACTCATGTAGTTGGGGGTGGATGGGCACTTGACTAGGAGTGTAAGGGAGATGGTGACACTAGATTTTGGCCTTCAAAAACTAAAACTAGCACCTTAAGCAGCGCCTGTGCTGCACTCTATAAAGGTGCACGTTACCCCCTGACCTGCCTGTAGACCCCAAAAATACATTTATAAAATCTCCCGTCCTGTATGTAAATTGTCCGGTCTGATGGGCGTCCTGATCTGCTCCTCCTGTCCCTCCTTTCGCCGTCCTCTTGTGCTGATTGGCATGGAGGACAGCTCGGACACCATCCACGTAGGAGGGAAAATCTCCATATTCCCGGCCCTGTTGTGCGTAGAGCTGAAAACATAT
This sequence comes from Anomaloglossus baeobatrachus, assembly GCF_048569485.1. Classification (NCBI taxonomy): domain Eukaryota; kingdom Metazoa; phylum Chordata; class Amphibia; order Anura; family Aromobatidae; genus Anomaloglossus; species Anomaloglossus baeobatrachus. The sequence continues at coordinate 25,055,207 of NC_134364.1, read as the reverse complement.
TTGCGCCTGCGTGAACTGGTGAGTTCTATGTGCAAGTGCGAGATTTTGCCTGGCGATGTGGATAAAGCGGGTGACGTCATCCACATCGCCGGACAAAATCTTGCACCTTTACAGAGAACTCGCCGGTTCGCGCAGGCGCACCAATGTTTTCGGCTCTGCCCGCAACAGGGCCTGGAAAATGGAGATTTTTCCCACCTACGTGGATGGAGTCAGAGGCGTCATCCACGTCAATCAGCACAGGAGGAGGGGAAAAGAGGGACAGGAGGCGCATATTAGGACACCCGTATGACCGGACCGGACAATTTACATACACGGCAGGAGATTTTATACAATTTATTTGAGGGAGTCTACAGCGGGTCAGGGGGTAACATGCACCTTTATTGAATACAGCACAGGCGCTACTTAAAGGGTTAGTTTTAGTTTAGAAGGCCAAAATCTGCTCACAGGTTCCCTTTAAATGCCACTGTCAGTGATTGATAGTAGTATTAAAGGGGATAAACAGCTGCTGCCATTAGTGGCAGATGCTGGCTGTAAAACACAGCCTGCACCAAGCATGTGTGATGCGCTCCATAGACCCCAACATACTTATAAGTAAAGGAGATAATGTCTGTCAAGTGTTAACTGACTGGATGTGACTGAACGTGCTGAGGTGTGTCAGGTTCAAAAGTGACAACATGGCCTCCGAGTCCTAAGTAATAAACTAAAGATGCAGGAAGGAGACAACGCATTGGGCCTCACTGCCTTATAGGCCCCGTTACCAATAGCAACTAGTCAGTGCTGAGCTTTCATTTTAAAAAAAAAAGACACTGGTTACTAGATAGTTTCTGACACATTTATGACCAAAGATACGGAGCCAGTAGTGACCATTTTGACGCTGAGCTGTGAGGGAAGGAGGGGGGAAGCCATTTTACCTGGAGAAACACAAGTTTCCTGTTCTGAGTTTTGGAGGAACTCGAGAGGAGAGGGCATGGTGTTGATTTGCAAACGAGCAGCAAGAGAGGCTGACATTCGAGGGTAGGGACCTGGCATAAGCAAAGACATGCATAGAAATGTCAGCGTGCATTAGTGTAACATACATATCATTCACAGCTGAGGAAGAAAACCCAGAGGCAGCCATTTTGTGGTAAAAAGTTCGGCTTTTTATTAGGGAATCTGCCACTTTTCATGCAGAAAGCCATTGGTAATTTTAATAAAACACTCATATATGTCATCTGGACAGATATAACCATTATCCCACGCATATTATAATTATTTTAGTTTTGTGACCAATTCCCTTCAGTATCACACAAAATGGCCGCCTCCGCTAGTAAGGGAAAATGCATCAACATCCGTCATGCCTGAGGCAGATGAATGTCACCCCCCACCCTCAATAATGACCGTCAATAATGACCCAAAAGCTTTACCTCAAAGTCCCAATCAATAAAAAACAAACCGAACATGGTGCAAAACCTTGTGCACACCTCGCAAAATGAAATGAAGGGGACAAACGAAGTATATGACGAATGGCAAGGAACACCGCAGGCTGCGAACAATGATGGCGGCACAAAAATATACACCACACACTAAGGACGGGATTACGTCACTGATAACGCACGATCAGAACGATAACGAAAAGCTGCAAGTCTGTAAAATGCCAACAATGCACATAAAAACAATGGAGAAGGCAACAATATAGAACACAGCAGACATTTTATTTAGCAGATCACCAACTTTACAATTCCAATTTGCTAACAAGGCTCCATTAACCCCACCGGACACCATGATGTGTCACTCATGACGAGGGGCCGCGGGTGTAAGGAGTGGGCTCAGGAACGTCACACAGGGCAAGTGACGGCTGTGTTATACAGCCGGCACCAGTTTCTAACAGAAGTAATCTAAGTTAGCGCCAATACGGCGCCATTTAACCCCTTAAATGCTGCAGTCAATCACAGACCGCAGCATTTAAGCTACCCAGGAATCTGTTCCGTTGACGAACGTCATGGTTATGTGAACGTAGGTGTAGATTGGCAACCATGACAGCCGAGGGCCTGTGTCGCAGGTATCATGATCCTCCTTTGTTGCCGTATAAAGAACAAATGATGAAAAGATTGTGGGGGGCTAATAAAGTAAAAAAGTTAAAAGAAAAATTAAAAAAAAAAATTAAAAAATGTTGATTTTTTTTCCATCTCTCTGCTTTTCTCTAGTTAAAATATCGATAATAAAAAATAAATATCGTAAGCCTATCAAAAATGTGTATTTATCATATAAAGAAAACACTGAAAAAAAAATAAAAAATGACAAAACTAATTTTTTTTGTCACCTTGAAAAAAAAAAAGCAATCAATCAAAAATGTTGTAGGCACCTGAAAATTGTACCAATTAAATAAAAAAATAAAGAAAAATTATGATTTTTTTTTTTTTTTTAACAAAATTCAAATTGTATTTTTTAAGTCACTAACATAGTAAAAACAAATTCTTATTGCCATAGTTTTCCTGATCTCGGGAATCCTTTTCTCAAGCCATGTGTACGGCACAAAGAAAAAAGAACAGTATAAACAAAACTGAAAAATTATGGCAGAATAATTTTTTTTAACCATTTTATCCTATTTAGTGTCATTTAAAATTACAGCTCGTCCCTTTAAAAAAAACAAAACATTTTTGCTCTTGGAACAAGAAGAGGGTACTATTCCTACTTGCCAAATCAAGCAATTGTAAAAGTGGTCGGAGTTGATGCAAATATGTACAAAAATTCTGCACAATGTCTATAGACAGTGAGTTGCTAATCACAGCAGGGAGCGTTTTGGACTAGATGACCTCTAGTTAACCTTGTCCAACAATGTTATTCTCCTGAAGCTAAAACAAACATTGCAGGTAAACCGCGAGATGTATTGCCTTCATCTGTGTTTTAAACCCTACAGGATACTGTCTTCAGAATGAATAGTAAAAATCTGCAGCCATCACTAGAGGGAGCTCACTGTACTCTTGGTCCAAAAGAATTGAGTTTATATAAGCCCTGCCCAGAAGTGCGTGTTTCTGGGTATTAACGGGACATGCAGGGGTGTGGTTTAAACAACGCCAGAAATATTGGTATCTCTACTGCCAAACATCCCTTTATACTACAGACCAAAAATTTCCATTGACCGGAGGGTGCAGAATCGGAAGGAAGCTGAGCAGGACACTAAACATGGACTCTCCTGATCACATGGGTCCACGCAGATCATAATTTTTGAATATCTGATATTGTTCAAGTGTGTACAGCATTACTGAATATGTCAGCGCTATACAACCACACAGAGGCGTAACTGAAAGTCCCAATACTAAACCGTTTTACAGGACCCCCAGCTGTGCCATATATAACCCTGGTGCCTGTGGGGCCATAGGACCCACCAAGACCTGAGTGCCACTGCCATCTGTGTGCCCCTATAGATGCCCCTCAGTCGGATTCTCACTGTTAATTGCTTTGGACACAAAATATGAGAACGTGAACCGAGACAACAAAGATAAAACCATGCACAAAGCACAATATTAAAAGGGCTGCCCAGGATTAGTAAAACTCCGCTGCTTCGCTCAAAACAGCGCCACCCGTAGCCACAGGTTGTGTGTGGTACTGCTCCTTATTCCCACTGAAATGAATTATAAAGGAGCTTGAACAACCCCTTTAAAGGGAAGGAAGAGATCATCAGAAAATGACCTGGCATTTCACTCAGTGAGTTACATGTAATCACAAAATCTGTATTTATTAATGAAAATGAGGAATCTGGAAATGTTCACATTGGTCACTGGGGCGATTTCTTATACTCTAAACTCCTACGGTTCTAGGATGTTCACTTGTACATTAGCAGCAATGAACGGACTTCAGCCCTGTTTTTTGTATTGAAGCATCTAATGAGCATGTGAACAGGTAATTGTTAAGGGAGGTGGGAGGAGGTGAGCTGTGATATCACCTATTGTGAGTTGTGGAGAGGTCTTATCAGTCATTGTACAGGAGGAGGTGAGCTCTGACATCACCTATTGTGAATGTTGGATCCTGTGTTATCCACTGTATATAGAGGCGTTATCAGTTATTGTACAGGAGGTGGAGGAGGTGAGCTGTGACATCACCTATTGTGAATGGTGGATCCTGTGTTATCCACTGTATATAGAGGTGTTATCAGTCACCATACAGGAGGAAGCGGTGAGCTGTGACATCACCTATAGTAAATGGTGGATCCTGTGTTATCAGCTGTGTGTAGAGATGTTATCAGTCATTGTACAGGAGGAGGAGAAGGTGAGCTGTGATATCACCTTTTGTTAATGGTGGATCCTGTGTTATCTACTGTATATGGAGGTTATCAGTCATCATACAGGAGGAGGAGGTGAGCTGTGATAGCACCAATTGTAAATGTGGATCCTGTGTTATCAGCTGTGTGTAGAGATGTTATCAGTCATTGTATTCCTTCCTCTGCTGATAATGAAATTGCAGAAAACTCTTCCTGAAAAGCCAGGAAGTATGAGTATAAAATATCTCCAGTTTTAAATTTGTAAGAAAAAACATCACACCATTGCCAAAAATAATTAAACATACATGTAACAAAAAAAAATGTAAAAAATAGGTCATTTTCTGATAATAGCTTCCCTTAAAGCTGCCCATCGGCAATGACAGATATCGACACAGCGTATTTAGGTGAAATGGATATGAATGTAGCAAACCCTCAGCTGTAAAAGATTAAGGTCAGGAGAGGACTCGTGTCATATTACAGGACCTGCTGGGCCCAATCTGTCAGATTTTTACTGTTGCAGGTATGTAGTAACTGATCCTGCCCCAACACACCGGATGGGAACCTGGTGGACCGCCTCCTATCTGGCGGCATTCATGACCTTGCACTGCTGGGTAGGCGGTCCGCCAGGTTTTTGTCCGATGACCACGGTCAACCGTTGTGGCCCCTAGACCAAGGTCCTGCCAAGCTATTTCCTCATCTCTACCATGCAGGTAAACTATAAAAGTCGATTACCTGAAGCCACCAGTAGAGAGAGCTCACTGCACTCCACAAAGATGTACACGGCTCCCACTAATCTGTATGCAGGAAGCTCCCCCTAGTGGTGACATCAGGACATGACCATTATTACAAATTATATCAAAACTAGGCCTGTCTTTGAGCAGAAGGCGTCCGTTTTTGGCATAGGAGAGGGTCTCAGTGGCCGGACCCTCACTGATCACTAATTTACAAATTTCTTTTCTGGAGAATATCCCTGTAAAACACTTGAATTATCATCATATTACATGGGCAGTATCCAGGGCCCACAGTGGGAGCAGAGCCTCGGCGGTATACAGGTGATATTGGGGTAATGACGTACCTTCGGAGGTCTGCAGGACCAGGGTCTTACTGTACTGGCTGACCCCCGCCTTATTAAAAGCCTTCACCCGGGCATTGTAGGTGCTGTTGAAGTGCAGCCCGTCCACTGTGCACATCGTCTCCTTCCCGACAAACACCTCCTGCAACAGTGACAGCGGGGTCAGAGAATTTCCCAGAGGGGCACTTCACGCAGACATAGGCCATAATGAAGGGGGCTTACCCTGAACTGACCGCCGTTCCCGTCATCCAGCTCCAGGATATAGCCCTCCGCCTGCACCATGGACATGGGCGGCTGCTTCCAGGACAGGGTGGCACTGTTGTTGTGGGTGCAGCACTCTTCCATCTGTAGCATGGGGGGCGCTGGTACTAAAGAGGGAACTGAGGGTTTAGGAAACGTAAGAGGGATGAAGAATTCCGCCAAAATGTCTGTATGCGATAATATAAACCTGTAGTGGAGAGGGCGGCCGTGATCAGTGATATAGAGGGCACTACTGGGAGAAACTGGTCAATGGGGAGGGGTGTGGTGACCGCCGTGCCGAGGAGGCCATAGCGACCGCCGTGTGGAGGAGGCCGCTGTGACCCCTGTACACATGAGGCCTCCAAGACCCCTGTACATAAGAGGCTGCCATGACTCCTGTACGGAGGAGGCCTCCAAGACCCCTGTACATAAGAGGCTGCCATGACTCCTGTACGGAGGAGGCCGCAGTGACTCCTGTACGGAGGAGGCCGCAGTGGCTCCTGTACGGAGGAGGCCGCAGTGACCCCTGTACATAAGAGGCTGCCATGATTGCCATATGGAGGAGGTCGCCGTGACTTCCATACATTGGAGGCCGTCCTGACCACTGTACAAAGGAGGTCGCCCTGACCACTGTACGGAGGAGGCCGCAGTGACTCCTGTATGGAGGAGGCCGCGGTGACCCCTGTACGGAGGAGGCCGCGGTGACCCCTGTACGGAGGAGGCCGCGGTGACCCTTGTACGGAGGAGGCCGCGGTGACCCCTGTACGGAGGAGGCCGCGGTGACCCCTGTACGGAGGAGGCCGCGGTGACCCCTGTACGGAGGAGGCCGCGGTGACCCCTGTACGGAGGAGGCCGCGGTGACCCCTGTACGGAGGAGGCCGCGGTGACCCCTGTACGGAGGAGGCCGCGGTGACCCCTGTACGGAGGAGGCCGCGGTGACTCCTGTACGGAGGAGGCCGCGGTGACTCCTGTACAGAGGAGGCCGCAGTGACTCCTGTAAGGAGGAGGCCGCAGTGACCCCTGTACGGAGGAGGCCGCGGTGACCCCTGTACGGAGGAGGCCGTGGTGACCCCGTACGGAGGAGGCCGCGGTGACCCCTGTACGGAGGAGGCCGCGGTGACCCTTGTACGGAGGAGGCCGCGGTGACCCCTGTACGGAGGAGGCCGCGGTGACCCCTGTACGGAGGAGGCCGCGGTGACCCCTGTACGGAGGAGGCCGCGGTGACCCCTGTACGGAGGAGGCCGCGGTGACCCCTGTACGGAGGAGGCCGCGGTGACCCCTGTACGGAGGAGGCCGCGGTGACCCCTGTACGGAGGAGGCCGCGGTGACTCCTGTACGGAGGAGGCCGCGGTGACTCCTGTACAGAGGAGGCCGCAGTGACTCCTGTAAGGAGGAGGCCGCAGTGACCCCTGTACGGAGGAGGCCGCGGTGACCCCTGTACGGAGGAGGCCGTGGTGACCCCGTACGGAGGAGGCCGCGGTGACCCCTGTACGGAGGAGGCCGCGGTGACCCCTGTACGGAGGAGGCCGCGGTGACCCCCGTACGGAGGAGGCCGCGGTGACCCCCGTACGGAGGAGGCCGCGGTGAGTACTGGGGAAGGTGGGATCTGGTGTCACTACTGATGATGGAGGCTATAGTGTGTCTGGTGACAGGCGTACACTAAAGGCAAGCATTGTGACTACCTGGGGAGGGTTATTTCTGTTATTACCATTAAAAGGATCTCTATTCTGACAACCAGGAGGGGCCTCCCCTAGAGGGATTGGTAATGTTCCCCTGACTTGTGCGCCCCCTGCTGGCTGTGGCTGGTGGATGCGGCTCTGCGCTGATGGACGCATGACTCTGCACAATGCAGAACACTCTGTCCTCGGGTGACCTCCACACAGGTAGATGCCCGGCAGCCCTGGCACACACACAAGAGGAATATTTGCTAAGGCATCGGCAAATCCAAACTCGTTTACCCAAGGCGGCCGGGCAGGTTTGTCACCTTGCTGTTTACAGGGATGCCCCCTGCTGGTGGGCACAATACATACTATACATTTATCACATGTAGACTATGACACATTAATGGAAATGATAATAAACTCTCTGGGACCCCAATATTTACAAGATGTATGGGGAGTTAAAGAGACCCTGTCAGGTGCAGCATGCACCCCGGACCACGAGCAGTTCTGGGTGTATATTGCTAGTCCCTGCCTAACCGTCCCTGTATACACTAGCATAGATAAAGGGATGTATAGAAAAAGTATTTCTAAAGATCCTTTATCATATGCTAATGAGCATGGGGACTAGTCCCCTGGGCGTTAGTTCTCCTGGCTAGTCAGTACCATTAGCATGTTAGTACTCCCCTGTAGGTGTGCTATCATGCTAATGAATAAGCAGCATCAAAGGATGATCTCACTCACCTCTCCGCCACCATGGCGTCCGACGCTGGATTTTGGCTCAGTGCGCATGATCCCGGAGTTCCGGTCATGCGCACAACTTCAGTTTGAAGCCAAGACACCATACACCTGGCTTCATAGTGCGCATGACATAAACTCCGGGGAACTAACGCCCAGGGGACTAGTCAGTGGAAGTAATGCCCAGGGGACTAGTCGGTGGAAGCAATGCCCAGGGGACTAGTCGGTGGAAGTAATGCCCAGGGGACTAGTCGGTGGAAGTAATGCCCAGGGGACTAGTCGGTGGAAGTAATGCCCAGGGGACTAGTCAGTGGAAGTAATGCCCAGGGGACTAGTCGGTGGAAGTAATGCCCAGGGGACTAATCGGTGGAAGTAATGCCCAGGGGACTAATCGGTGGAAGTAATGCCCAGGGGACTAGTCGGTGGAAGTAATGCCCAGGGTACTAGTCGGTGGAAGTAATGCCCAGGGGACTAATCGGTGGAAGTAATGCCCAGGGGACTAATCGGTGGAAGTAATGCCCAGGGGACTAGTCGGTAGAAGTAATGCCCAGGGGACTAATCGGTGGAAGTAATGCCCAGGGGACTAATCGGTGGAAGTAATGCCCAGGGGACTAGTCGGTGGAAGTAATGCCCAGGGGATTAGTCCCAGAGCTCATTAGCATACGATAAAAGTTCTTTAGAAATCCTCTTGCTATAGATCTCTTTATCTATGCTAGTGTATACAGGGACGGTTAGGCAGGGATTAGTAATATACATCCAGAACTGCTCGTGGTACCGGGTGCATATTGCACCTGACAGGTTCCTTTTAAGAACTCTACTACCAGAATAGGCTCTGGGACCCAGGATCACGACATTTCCCCAGGAAAACCTGTGCAGTCTTCAGTAGAGCATCCCTTTAACTTAAAGGAGAAGTCCACTTTTGATAAATAATTTACAAAAATTCAAATCTACAAATATTTCTCAGCAACTTTATGAATACTTTGCTTTTGGTATCCAGCATCAATTTTGAGTTTACAAGATTTTTTTTTTCTCCTGTTATCTCTATACAGTAAATCACAAAAGTGAGTACACCCCTCCCCATGGTCGGCCAAAGAGGTTAAGTGCACATAATCAGTGTCATATCCAGAGGTCGTCTTTTCACAATAGACATATGAGTGCTGCCAGCATTGCTGCAGAGGTTACAGGAGTGGGGTGTCCGCCTGTCAGTGCTCACACCATACACCGCACACTGGAGAGGTCACAGGGGTGAGGGATCCGCCTGTCAGGGCTCACACCATACACCGCACACTGAAGAGGTCACAGGGGTGAGGGATCCGCCTGTCACGGCTCAGACCATACACCGCACACTGCAGAGGTTACAGGGGTGGAAGGACTGCCGGTCAGTGCTCAGACCATACACCGCACACTGCAGAGGTTACAGGGGTGGGGGGGTCCGCCTGTCAGTGCTCACACCATACACCGCACACTGCAGAGGTCACAGGGGTGAGGGATCCGCCTGTCAGGGCTCAGACCATACACCGCACACTGCAGAGGTCACAGGGGTGAGGGATCCGCCTGTCAGTGCTCAGACCATACACCACACATGGCAGAGGTTACAGGGGTGGGTGTGAGGGGTCCGACTGTCAGTCCTCACACCATACACCGCACACTGCAGAGGTTACAGGGGTGGAAGGACTGCCGGTCAGTGCTCAGACCATACACCGCACACTGCAGAGGTTACAGGGGTGGGGGGTCCGCCTGTCAGTGCTCACACCATACACCGCACACTGCAGAGGTCACAGGGGTGAGGGATCCGCCTGTCAGGGCTCAGACCATACACCGCACACTGCAGAGGTCACAGGGGTGAGGGATCCGCCTGTCAGTGCTCAGACCATACACCACACATGGCAGAGGTTACAGGGGTGGGGGTGGGTGCCTTCCTGTCAGGGCTCAGACCATACACCGCACACTGCAGAGGTTACAGGGGTGGGGAGTCCGCCTGTCTGTGCTCAGACCATACACCGCACACTGCAGAGGTTACAGGGGTGGGGGGTCCACCTGTCAGTGCTCACACCATACACCACACACTGCAGTGGTTACAGGGGTGGGTGTGAGGGGTCCGACTGTCAGTGCTCACACCATACACCGCACACTGCAGAGGTTACAGGGGTGGGGGGGGGTCCGCCTGTCAGGGCTCAGATCATACACCGCACACTGCAGAGGGTACATGGGGTGGGGTTCCACATGTCAGTGCTCACACCATACACTGCAGAGGGTACAGGGGTGGGGTTCCACATGTCAGTGCTCACACCATACACCGCACACTGCAGAGGGTACAGGGGTGGGGTTCCGCATGTCAGTACTCACACCATACACCGCACACTGCAGAGGTTACAGGGGGAGGGGGGGGGTCCGCCTGTCAGGGCTCTCAGACCATACACCACACACTGCAGAGATTACAGGGGTGGGAGGTCCACTTGCCATGGCTCAGACCATATGCCGCACACTGCAGAGGTTACAAGTGTGGGGGGTCCACCTCTCAGTGCTAAGACCATACACTGCATCACATTGCCTTGCATGGCTATTGTCCCAGAAGGAAGCCTCTTCTAAAGATGAGGCTCAAGAAAACTGAAGACAATCAGACTAAGGACATGGATTACTGGAACCGTCCTGTGGTCTGATGAGACCAAGATAAACTTATTTGGTTCAGATGGTGTAAAGCGTGTGTGGCGGCTCTAGGTGAGGAGGACAAATACAAGTGTGCCTGCCTACAGTCAGGCATGGTGGTGGAGTGTCATGGTTTGGGGCTGCATCAGTGCTGTTGGCTGTGGGGGCTACAGATCATTGAGGGAACCATGAATTCCACAATGTACTGTAGCAGAGCATGATCCCCTCCCTTCTTATTCCAACATAACGACCCCAAGCACTTCCAAGACGACAACTGCCTTGCTAAAGAAACTGAGGGTAAAGGTGCTGGACCAGCTGAGAGTCTCCAGACATAGTCGCTATGGAGCATCTGTGGGGCCTCCTCAAACAGAAGGTGGAGGAGCGCAAGGTCTGTAACATCCACCAGCTCTGTGATGTCATCATTGAGGATGGAAGAGGATCCAGCGGCTCCTGTGAAGCTCTAGTGACCTCCAGGCCCAAGAGAGGTAAGGCCGAGCTGGAAAAAAATGGTGGTCACACAAAATATTCCCACCAAGGGTACAATTTGGCCATTCTCACTTAGGTGTGTACTCACTGTTGTTCCCCGCGGTTTAGAAATTAATGGCTGTGTGTTGTTTTTTAGCGGACACTAAATTTAGCTTGTTATACAAGCTGCGCACTGACACTGCGCATTGTATCACAGGGTCAGATCTGCAGTTGCCCCATGAAAGATAAAATAAAATATTTACAAAAATGTGAGGTGTGTACTCACTTTTGAGATATAATTATATATATTATATCTCCAAAAACATGTGTTACTAGGCAGAAGATCATGATGGGAGCTCAGTATCTAATCACCTTTCATCTGTACAAAGTCCAGCTGATGGATTGACTGCAGGAGGGGGGCGCTGTCCAGGTTTAGATCGAAGTCAGTGGTCATCCTTGGGGTGAGGGTCCCTTTGCCCCACTGGTCCTCAGTCAGGTGGACTCTTCGGATAAGAGCGTCAGAGATCTGGATGGAAAAGATGGAGATTTTGCAAATATTAGCAGAGATGAGGGGACACTAATGACCGTAACACAGGGAGATGAGGGGACACTAATGACCGTGATACAGGGAGATGAGAGGACAATAATGACCATGATACAGGGAGATGAGGGGACAATCATGACCGTAACACAGGGAGATGAGGGGACAATAATGACCATGAGATAGGGAGATGAGGGGACAATAATGACCTGTGACACAGGGAGATGAGGGAAGACTGATAACCCGTGACAGGGAGATGAGGGGACAATAATGACCTGTGACACAGGGAGATGAGGGGACAATAATGACCGTGACACAGGGAGATGAGGGGACAATAATGACCTGTGACACAGGGAGATGAGGGGACAATAATGACCGTGACACAGGGAGATGAGGGGACAATAATGACCGTGACACAGGGAGATGAGGGGACAATAATGACCATGATACAGGGAGATGAGGGGGCACTAATGACCGTGACACAGGGAGATGAGGGGACAATAATGACCATGACACAGGGAGATGAGGGGACAATAATGACCGTGACACAGGGAGATGAAGGGACAATAATGACCATGATACAGGGAGATGAGGGGACACTAATGACCGTGACACAGTGAGATGAGGGGACAATAATGACCATGACACAGGGAGATGAGGGGACAATAATGACCGTGACACAGGGAGATGAGGGGACAATAATGACCATGATACAGGGAGATGAGGGGGCACTAATGACCGTGACACAGGGAGATGAGGGGACAATAATGACCATGACACAGGGAGATGAGAGGACAATAATGACCATGACACAGGGAGATGAGAGGACAATAATGACCATGATACAGGGAGATGAAGGGACACCAATGACCATGACACAGGGAGATGAGGGGACAATAATGACTGATACAGGGAGATGAAGGGACACCAATGACCATGACACAGGGAGATGAGGGGACACTAATGACCGTGACACAGGGAGATGAAGGGACAAAAATGACCATGATACAGGGAGATGAAGGGACAATAATGACCGTGACACAGGGAGATGAAGGAACACTAATGACCGTAACAGAGGGAGACGAGGGGACACTAATAACCATGACACAGGGAGATGAGGGGACAATAATGACCATGACACAGGGAGATGAGGGGACAATAATGACCGTGACACAGGGAGATGAGGGACACTGATGACCCATGACACAGGGAGATGAGGGGACAATAATGACCGTGACACAGGGAGATGAAGGGACACTGATGACCCATGACACAGGGAGATGAAGGGACAATAATGACCATGACACAGGGAGATGAAGGGACAATAATAACCGTGGCACAGGGAGATGAGGGGACACTAATGACCGTAACAGAGGGAGACGAGGGGACACTAATGACCATGACACAGGGAGATGAGGGGACAATAATGACCGTGACACAGGGAGATGAAGGGACACTGATGACCCGTGACACAGGGAGATGAGGGGACACGGATGACTGTGACACAGTCCGCCTTGGTTGTGGACCCTGGTAGGGTAGATAGGAGGCTTCTAGGACAGCAATTCTGCCCTCTTCTGAGGTGGCACCCTTAGATTTGGCAATGTGATGGCAGACCGCGTTGTCCTATGTAGCCCCTCATCTGTCCACAGCTCCCCTTACGGAGCGCACAAAGTAGCAGCTGCTCACCTGAAGAAACCCACTGGGATCGTTCTCCTTGATGACCTCCAGACAATACTCCATCAGTCCGGTGGTCTGCCGCAGCTTCACCGTGCAGTGAGAGATCTGATCTCGGACAACCTGAGAGAGAAGAGAAAGGAAACATTCTACATTAATCCCCAAAATCCGATGAAATTCCTTGAAGATGCCTTGTATGTAAATTGTGCAGCCTGGCGGCTGGTGACCACGTCTGCGCCATCATCTCATGTTATAAAGCGTTTTCTCCACTAGCCCCTGAATTCAGCGGATTTCCTCTTACAAGACAGCAGTGCGTTATAATTAATCAATCGGACTAAACTATCTGACTACAAAGGGTTTCTTTGTAGTCTGTTACCATGGATACAAATCAGTTTCTGCAAAAGCTGTATACACAAAACAATAGGAAATTTTTAATGGAAACCATTAGCAAAGTTACTTTATATTCAAAATTGTCCATGATGGCGGACATAGTGTGCGCCCTGGATATTTAAGAATAAGAAGGAAAGGAAATGGTGTTTCCCCTGACTGTACGGGTACTCGTCAGTGCCTCCAGGACGGCGGCCGCCCTCCACATTTATACAATCATTTCAGATTCATTCTCCAGGAAACGCAATCGGATGAGATTAATTATATCACGTCTCCGCACAGAGCGGCTCCGGAGGAACAGGAGGTGAGCCATGTAATGGATATCTCTGCTCCGTACAGAAAATGGATTACACACCGGGGACCAGGAGCACAGCAAAACATGAGAGATCCAGAAGAGAGAGACGCTGGATGTCTGATTCCCCCCGAGAGCGCAACGCTCACACAGACTGTAGATCGTCGCCGGCTTTTAACTCTATGGAGCAGATGCTGTTTGTTTTCACAGGAGAGGAAAATTCTGTTCACAAAGATTGCGAAACACTCGTGTATCAGGGAGGACGCAAGCAGGATGGTATAGGAGAAAGGACGGAACGATGGTGAAAGGACGGAACGATGGCGAAAGGACGGAACGATGGCGAAAGGACGGAACGATGGAAAAAGGCCGGAACGATGGAGAAAGGCCGGAACGATGGAGAAAGGCCGGAACGATGGAGAAAGGCCGGAACGATGGCGAAAGGACGGAACGATGGCGAAAGGACGGAACGATGGCGAAAGGACGGAACGATGGCGAAAGGACGGAACAATGGAGAAAGGCCGGAACGATGGAGAAAGGACGGAACGATGGAGAAAGGCCGGAACGATGGAGAAAGGACGGAACGATGGAGAAAGGCCGAAACGATGGAGAAAGGCCGGAACAATGTGAAAAGCCGGAACGATGGAGAAAGGCCGGAACGATGGAGAAAGGACAGAACAATGGAGAAAGGACGGAACGATGGAGAAAGGACGGAACGATGGAGAAAGGACGGAACGATGGAAAAATGGAAGGAAAAAGTAGAAGACAGATGGAGGGACAGAGAGCAAAATGAATATTACATAGAAGATATAAAGATTATGAATAGATAGATAGATAGATAGATAGATAGATAGATAGATGGCTGGGTGGAGGGATGAATACACAGATGGATGGCTGGATAGAGAGATGAAAGGATGGATGGGTAGATAGAAAGATGGATAGGCCTAAGCCACATAGCGAGAAAAACGGTGCGAGTCGAGTGCGATAAAACATCGCATTCCCCTCGGACCAATTCTAGCCTGTGTGTCAGCGCACATGAGCGATTATTTTCTCAGCCCTAATCGGACCGAGAAAACAATCGCAGCATGCTACGACTGTAATGCGATCATTGTTTCTCTCGCACCCATTCAAGTGTATGGGGCGAGAGAAAAATCGCACTGCACTCGCAGAACACCGGTGTACCGCGAGTGCAGGGCGAGAATCGCAATAGCTGCCAACGGAGGAGAGAAGGAGATAAATCTCTCCCTCCCCTTCTCCGTGCCAGCCCACCCCTCCTCAGCACCGGCCCGCCCCCCGCAGCTGAGGTCCGATCGCACAGTCGGACCTTAGTCGCAGTGACACTCGCATGACACTCGGCTCCTGCTGTGCTGCCAGCGTGAGCCGAGTGTCATGCGAGGATCACACTAGTGCCCCGTGTGGCCCCGGCCTTAGAGGGATACATGTATGGATGGATGCATCGATACAGAGATGGATGCATTGATACAAAGATAGAGAGATGTGTTAATGAAGGGATGAATGGATGGATGGTTGGATAGAGAGGTGGATGAATGGGTAGATGGATGGCTGGATAGAGAGATGAAAGGATAGATTGATAGCAGGATGGAAGGATAGAGAGATGGATGCATAGCTAGAGAGATGGATGGCTGGCTGGATAAAGCAATGGAGAGATGATGGATAGATAGAGAGATGGAAGAATGGAGGGATGAATGGATAGAAGGATGTCTGGATAGAGAGATGGAAGGATAGACAGACAGATATGGACACAAGATACACTAAGGCTATGTGCGCACTAGGCCGTTTTACCCGTGGTTTTGCTGCGGACATTTCTTGAGAAAGGTTTGAAATCTTTCTGCAGACATTTCCCAGCAAAACCTATGGGAACAAAAAATAGGTGTGCGGATTTTTCTCAAGAAAATTTCTTGAGAAAATTTTCTCAAGAAACTTTCTTGAGAAAATGAGCATGTCCATTATTTTCCACAGGTACCTGCGGAATACCCCCGGAATTTCACTCCATTCACTGTAATGTAATCTCAAAATACCGGGGGTATACCGCAGGTAGAAAACGATGTGCGGTATACCCCCGGTATAGCCGCAATTTACCTGCGGTAATGCTCATCGCTGCCTGCGGTTTTGCAGGAAGTGATGTCATTATGCCAGGAAGAGGAAGCGGAGCAGAGTAAACACACACAGATCACACACAGACACACTCCCTGGACGCTGCACAGAAGCACTTCCGTGTGACCTCCGGGTGCCCGTGCAGTCTGTGTCCCACTCCAGCCCCGCCACTGCCTGCACTGCTGTGTGTCAGTGTCTGCCTGCAGTATCAGCAGCTTGTCACCCTGCAGCGCAGGCAGACACTGACACACAGCAGTGCGTGCAGCTGCGGGGATGACGATCGCTGCTGTCAGGAGGTGAGATGAGATCATTACCTGCTGTGACGATCTCCTGCCTCCTGACGTCACTGCGGTCACTGCTGTCTATGCCCGTCTCGCGAGCGGCCCGAGACTGTCACTGGTGGTGACGTCACGAGCTCTCGCGATACTGCTGAGAACGCGGCGGGCATAGAAGTCAGTGACAGCGCTGACGTCAGGAGTGCAGGAGATGATCACAGCAGGTAATGATCTCATCTATCCTCCTGACAGCAGCGCTCGGCATCCCCTGCAGTGACCTGGGCTATTGATGTTAGCTCAGGTCACTGCATTGCTCTCCCAGCCAATAGGGAACATTCTGTTCTTCATTGACTGGGACAGCGACTATGGTATGGATCGCCGTGGGACCCCCCCCTTATTGGATTACGCCGGACGTGGAATTGATTGTTCTTTTCAATAAATTGGTGAAAGAGGGAATGTTTTTGGGAGTGTTTTTTAAAATAAAACTTTTTTTGTTGTCTATTTTTTATTTCTTACTGACTGGGTTGGTGATGTCGGGTATCTGATAGACGCGTGACATCACGAACCCCAGGGCTTGATGCCAGGTGGCATTACACATCTGGCATCAACCCCATATATTACCCCGTTTGCCAACACACCAGGGCAACGGGATGAGTTAGGGCGAAGCGCCAGGATTGGCACGTCTAATGGATGCGCCACTTCTGGGGCGGCTGCGGCCTGCTATTTTTAGGCTGGGGAGTGTCCAAAAACAGTGGACTTCCCTAGTCTGAGAATACCAGACCACAGCTGTCCGCTTTACCTTGGCTGGTGATCCAATTTGGGGGGGACCCTACGCTTTTTGTTTTAAATTATTTATTTAATGTAAAATAACAGCGTGGGGTGCCCTCTGTTTTGTATTACCAGCCAAGGTGAAGCTGCCAGCTGTGGTTTGCAGGCTGCAGCCGTCTGCTTTACCCTAGCTGGCTACAAAAGAGGGGGGGACCTCACGTCATTTTTTTTTAATTATTTATTTATTTTATGGCTAAATACAAGGCTAAGCACCCTTTAGTGCCACATGAAAGTCACTAAAGGGTGCCAGCTTAGAATATGCAGGGAGGTGGGACATTATATAGGTCTGTCTCATCTATCTATCTATCTATCTATCTATCCCTCTATCTATCTATCTATCTATCCCTCTATCTATCCCTCTATCTATCTATCTATCTATTCATCTATCCATCTTTCCCTCTATCCATTATCTGTCTATCGATTATCTATATTATTTATTGCAGTTACAGCATAAAAAAAACGCAGGGACCAACCTGCTGGAAAACCGCGGCAAATCCGCAGCAAAAACGCATGCATTTTTCCCGCGGATTTGGTGCGTTATTTTACTGCAGGTGCGGTAATCTTCAACTCCCAGAAGTTTCTCAAGAAATTGTCTTGAGAAAAATCACTTTTCTAGTGCGCACATAGCCTAACACTGGATATAACTGATTGAGTAGGTTGACACATTTGGTCCACTATAAGGCAGAGAAGAAGAAGAAGAAGACAACGGCCACATGACATTACCGCACTGCACCTTCTTACAAGGGTCTCACCTTCAGCTTGTGCTCATGCTCCTTATTAACCCTCGCAAGGAGCTGCACCTTCCTTCTGTTAAGGGCATCAATGAGAGCGTCACACTGTGCCACCAGGCAGGCCTCAAACTCCACACTGTTCTCCTGCAAAACACACACATGGGGCTAAGGGATGATGGACTGAAGGGAGCAACCACATCCACAGCAGCTCCATGTCACAATCTAACCAGCGCACAATGCTTTATCACAGCGAGGAATGTCCCCGACATGTGGCACTCCAGCTGCTGAACAACTGCCCCTCCTAACTGGGAGATGTAGTGCACCAACTGCTGGAAAGCCACAGGCCGCAGCTACAGAGGAAAGTGTGCTACTCTGGAACATAAAAAGGAAGCAAAGGCACCTGGGATACCAGCATTACATTATAGCAGTTATATTCTTGTACAAAGGAGCAGTATTATAGTAGTTATATTCTTGTACATAGGAGCAGTATTATAGTAGTTATATTCTTGTACATAGGGGGCAGTATTATAGTAGTTATATTCTTGTACATAGGGGGCAGTATTATAGTAGTTATATTCTTGTACATAGGAGCAGTATTATAGTAGTTCTATTCTTGTACATAGGGGGCAGTATTATAGTAGTTATATTCTTGTACAAAGGGGGCAGTATTATAGTAGTTCTATTCTTGTACATAGGAGCAGTATTATAGTAGTTATATTCTTGTACATAGGAGCAGTATTATAGTAGTTATATTCTTGTACATAGGGGGCAGTATTATAGTAGTTATATTCTTGTACATAGGGGGCAGTATTATAGTAGTTATATTCTTGTACAAAGGGGGCAGTATTATAGTAGTTCTATTCTTGTACATAGGGGGCAGTATTATAGTAGTTATATTCTTGTACAAAGGGGGCAGTATTATAGTAGTTCTATTCTTGTACATAGGAGCAGTATTATAGTAGTTATATTCTTGTACATAGGAGCAGTATTATAGTAGTTATATTCTTGTACATAGGAGCAGTATTATAGTAGTTATATTCTTGTACATAGGGGGCAGTATTATAGTAGTTCTATTCTTGTACATAGAAGCAGTATTATAGTAGTTATATTCTTGTACATAGGAGCAGTATTATAGTAGTTATATTCTTGTACAAAGGGGGCAGTATTATAGTAGTTCTATTCTTGTACATAGGGGGCAGTATTATAGTAGTTCTATTCTTGTACATAGGAGCAGTATTATAGTAGTTCTATTCTTGTACATAGGAGCAGTATTATAGTAGTTGTATTCTTGTACATAGGAGCAGTATTATAGTAGTTATATTCTTGTACATAGGAGCAGTATTATAGTAGTTATATTCTTGTACATAGGGGGCAGTATTATAGTAGTTATATTCTTGTACATAGGGAGCAGTATTATAGTAGTTATATTCTTGTACATAGGAGCAGTATTATAGTAGTTATATTCTTGTACATAGGAGCAGTATTATAGTAGTTATATTCTTGTACAAAGGGGGCAGTATTATAGTAGTTCTATTCTTGTACATAGGGGGCAGTATTATAGTAGTTCTATTCCTGTACATAGGGGGCAGTGTTATAGTAGTTATATTCTTGTACATAGGGGCAGTATTATAGTAGTTATATTCTTGTACATAGGGGGCAGTGTTATAGTGGTTATATTCTTGCATATAGGGGGCAGTATTATAGTAGTTATATTCTTGTATATAGGGAGCAGTATTATAGTAGTTATATTCTTGTACATAGGGGCAGTATTATAGTAGTTATATTCTTGCATATAGGGGGCAGTATTATAGTAGTTATATTCTTGTTCATAGGGGGCAGTATTATAGTAGTTATATTCTTGTAAATAGGAGCAGTATTATAGTAGTTATATTCTTGTACATAGGGGGCAGTATTATAGTAGTTATATTCTTGTACATAGAGGCAGTATTATAGTAGTTATATTCTTGTACATAGGGGCAGTATTATAGTAGTTATATTCTTGTACATAGGGGCAGTATTATAGTAGTTATATTCTTGTACATAGGGGCAGTATTATAGTAATTATATTCTTGTACATAGGGGCAGTATTATAGTAGTTATATTCTTGTACATAGGAGCAGTATTATATTAGTTATATTCTTGTACATAGGGGGCAGTATTATAGCAGTTATATTCTTGTACATAGGAGCAGTATTATAGTAGTTATATTCTTGTACATAGTAGTATTATAGTAGTTATATTCTTGTACATAGGGGCAGTATTATAGTAGTTATATTCTTGTACATAGGGGCAGTATTATAGTAGTTATATTCTTGTACATAGGGGCAGTATTATAGTAGTTATATTCTTGTACATAGGGGGCAGTATTATAGTAGTTATATTCTTGTACATAGGGGGCAGTATTATAGTAGTTATATTTTTGTACATAGCGGGCAGTATTATAGTAGATATATTCTAGTACATAGGGGCAGTATTATAGTAGTTATATTCCTGTACATAGGGGCAGTATTATAGTAGTTATATTCCTGTACATAGGGGCAGTATTATAGTAGTTATATTCTTGTACATAGGGGCAGTATTATAGTAGTTATATTCTTGTACATAGGGGGCAGTATTATAGTAGTTATATTCTTGTACATAGGGGGCAGTATTATAGTAGTTATATTTTTGTACATAGCGGGCAGTATTATAGTAGATATATTCTAGTACATAGGGGCAGTATTATAGTAGTTATATTCTTGTACATAGGAGCAGTATTATAGTAGTTATATTCCTGTACATAGGGGCAGTATTATAGTAGTTATATTCTTGTACATAGGGGCAGTATTATAGTAGTTCTATTCTTGTACATAGGGGCAGTATTATAGTAGTTATATTCTTGTACATAGGGGGCAGTATTATAGTGGTTATATTCTTGCATATAGGGGGCAGTATTATAGTAGTTATATTCTTGTACATAGGGGCAGTATTATAGTAGTTATATTCCTGTACATAGGGGCAGTATTATAGTAATTATTCAGTACAAAGTCATCACAATATTATAATATATCCGTCACAATGATAAAATAACATTACAAATGATGTATTAACCTTGTGGTCTGATTCTTTGTCAGCTGAGCACTGTACCTGGATTTGCTGGACCATGTTTCTGAGCTGAACCAGGAATTCTTTGGCTTCCTTTGCTCGGTCTGACAACCCATTCAGGGCTTGGGAAAGTTGACTCTGCAAAAACAATATCCATACGTTATACAGTGATTTTACATATGGCAGGACTCATTCATCTCACACTCAGGTATAGAGACACGGTTTATTATATAAAGCAGAGCTTCTTTTCTATTGACGTCTATAGTTGGGTCACCATCATGGCTTGTCGATACCTCCAGAAGGAAGGAGACAGGGCTGTCCCATACTAATGAAGTAGCATCACTTAGTGTGCCCTCATTTGCATATTATAATCTCTGATCTTTATCCCATGATATAAAGGGGTTTTCCAAGCACAATATACATTTTTCCAGTCACTCCATGTGACTGCAGGTTGCTGAATCCCAACACTGTGCAATGTACACACTGTCCGGATTCACCTGTAATTCCAGCTCAGTTCTCAACCAAGGAAGAAAATGTGCAATGTGAACACTGTCAGGATTCACCTGTATTCCAGCTAGGTTTTAATCCACGCAGGAAAATATGAAATACACACACTGTAACACACTGTAACGATTCACCTGTATTCCAGCTTGGTTTTAATCCACGCAAGAAAATGTGCAATGCACACACTATCCGGATTCACTATTTCCAGCTCAGTTCTCAACCAAGGAAGAAAATGTGCAATGTGAACACCATCAGAATTCACCAGTATTCTAGCTTGGTTTTAATCCACACAAGAAAATATGCAATGCACACACTGTAAGGATTTACCTGAATTCCTGCTTGGTTTTAATCCACGCAAGAAAATGTGCAATGCACACACTGTAAGAATTTACCTGAATTCCAGCTTGGTTTTAATCCACGCAAAAAAATGTGCAATGCGCACACTGTCCGGATTCACTATTTCCAGCTCAGTGCTCAACCAAGGAAGAAAATATGCAATGTGAACACTGTCAGGATTCACCTGTATTCCAGCTTGGTTTTAATCAAAGCACGAAAATATGCAATGCACACACTGTAAGGATTCACCTATAATCCAGCTTGGTTTTAATCCACGCACGAAAATGTGCAATGCACACACTGTCAAGATTCACCTGTATTTCCAGGTCAGTTCTCATCCATGGAAGAAAATGTGCACACTGTCAGGATTCACCTGTATTTCTAGCTCGGTTCTCATCCACGGAAGAAGCGGAGGAGAAGATAATCAGCACATGACCACAAGTATGCAGAGTTTACTCTTGAGGTCATGTGACCACTCTCTCCAGCTGGATACAGAGTTGAATCCTGACAGTGTGCATACTGCACACTGTCATGTTTCACGCAATCACATCACACGGAGTGACTGCAGATGTTTGGTTTTTTTAGCCCCTTTAATTCTTCAGTGACTATTCAAGAGGCTTCTAGTTGTAAGCGGCGATAGAAGACATAAGAATTACACCCAGGACAGTTTATTTTACTTCTGTTGCTTTAATGAATGAACAAAACATTCCCGACAGATCTCAGATGAATTAACCTCCGCGTCCCTTTAGAATTAGAGATTAATTAACATGAGTGATGGTTTGATGTATAACAGATTCAGTCCCTAGTGAGGATTAAAAAATACTTCATTGGGGATGAATCTACAGTCTCAGCTTCTCAGAAATTTAAAGGGGTTGTCCAGGGAATGGAAAAACATGGCTGTTTCCTTCCAGAAACAGCGCCATCCCTGTCCTCAGGTCGTATGTGGTATTACAGCTCAGACCCATTCACATCAGTGAGCGCCATTTCTGGAAATAAGCAACACTGGTCGAATATTAGTACATTTTTGGGTTCCTGCTGGATGTCACCACTTCCAAAGTGGTCATCAATGACCCAACGATAGCTGGTCATACACAGTGGAGCAAGGTTGGCTGAACCCCTTTGATGGTGAAGGTGGCGGCCGAGTATAGGATGTGTTTTGGGGTGCACTGATGTTGGGGGTAGAAGGATCATGCATGGATATCCAGTGTTTGTATAGAATAACCAGGCATGCTCTTTTATGGGGCAGATGGACGGAATGAGTTTTTGGATGTTGGCCTCTCTCAGATTGAGGGGAATTACCCTTTAAAATTATTTTTCGGGCCGGTCAGCAGTAATTACCGCCCAGAATAGCTCTTTAAACCCGAGGCGATCCCATACACATCATATGAGTTATGTCTTGGATCCAGGACCCTTTGTAGCAGAAGCCGTAATAGGAAGAGCAATACTATAAAGCCCGGCGCCCGGCAGCATGAAGGCCTACCTATCTACAAAGACGTCATGGCCACGCTCTCGTAATATAAACCCCGGGCATAATGTGCGCGGCCTGAGGATTAGTCCTCACCCGGAGCCAGGTATTTCATCTTTAATTAGAATTACGTCTTACACGGACCGTCCTCCTGGACTTTCCCTCACCGGGTAATCCATGGGCTGTAATATTACGATAAGTAGACGGAGATGGGCTCGAGGACGGGTCCTCGCTACTTGCCAGACGAGCGCTTTACACCAAGACGGGAGATTTGTGAAGTTCCCGTTTCAAGTGAAGGTTTATTAAAGTGGGATGCAAGAGGTTCATCTGGAAAAACTCTTCTAGTACGAAAATAAAGTCCAACGTTGGCCTCAATCTTCTATGTATTGTTCAATCCTGTGCGCCCGACCATTGGGCAATATCCTGGGCAGGCACCTGGACTCGTTTTACCATTTGAGGAAATTAGAAGAAATAAGCAATGTAATTCACTGCCCTGGTCCAGAAGAACAGTCCGGACCTCCGAAGGAGGTCTTCACTTCTGTGCCCATCATTCGGGACATCTCAGGTGCTTACGAGCTCCGCAACGCCATGACATCACGTGAGGCCTAATCACTAAGCTTCACACCGCGCCATGACATCACGTGAGGCCTAATCACTAAGCTTCACACCGCGCCATGACATCACGTGAGGCCTAATCACTAAGCTTCACACCGCGCCATGACATCACGTGAGGCCTAATCACTAAACTTCACAGTGCGCCATGACATCACGTGAGGCCTAATCACAAGACTTCACACCGCGCCATGACATCACGTGAGGCCTAATCACTAAGCTTCACACCGCGCCATAACATCACGTGAGGCCTAATCACTAAACTTCACACCATGCCATGACATCACGTGAGGCCTAAACACTAAGCTTCACACCACGCCATGACATCACGTGAGGCCTAATCACTAGACTTCACACCGCACCATGACATCACATGAGGCCTAATCACTAAGCTTCACACCGCGCCATGACATCACGTGAGGCCTAATCACTAGACTTCACACCGCACCATGACATCACGTGAGGCCTAATCACTAAGCTTCACATCACGCCATGACATCACGTGAGGCCTAATCACTAAACTTCACACCATGCCATGACATCACATGAGGCCTAATCACTAAACTTCACACCATGCCATGACAACACGTGAGGCCTAAACACTAAGCTTCACACCGCGCCATGACATCACGTAAGGCCTAATCACTAAACTTCACAGTGCGCCATGACATCACATGAGGCCTAATCACTAAGCTTCACACCACGCCATGACATCACGTGAGGCCTAATCACTAAACTTCACAGTGCGCCATGACATCACGTGAGGCCTAATCACTAGACTTCACACCGCGCCATGACATCACGTGAGGCCTAATCACTAAGCTTCACACCGCGCCATGACATCACGTGAGGCCTAATCACTAAACTTCACACCATGCCATGACATCACGTGAGGCCTAAACACTAAGCTTCACACCACGCCATGACATCACGTGAGGCCTAATCACTAGACTTCACACCGCACCATGACATCACGTGAGGCCTAATCACTAAGCTTCACATCACGCCATGACATCACGTGAGGCCTAATCACTAGACTTCACACCGCACCATGACATCACGTGAGGCCTAATCACTAAGCTTCACATCACGCCATGACATCACGTGAGGCCTAATCACTAGACTTCACACCGCACCATGACATCACGTGAGGCCTAATCACTAAGCTTCACATCACTCCATGACATCACGTGAGGCCTAATCACTAAGCTTCACAGTGCGCCATGACATCACATGAGGCCTAATCACTAAGCTTCACACCACGCCATGACATCACGTGAGGCCTAATCACTAAACTTCACAGTGCGCCATGACATCACGTGAGGCCTAATCACTAGACTTCACACCGCGCCATGACATCACGTGAGGCCTAATCACTAAGCTTCACACCGCGCCATGACATCACGTGAGGCCTAATCACTAAACTTCACACCATGCCATGACATCACGTGAGGCCTAAACACTAAGCTTCACACCACGCCATGACATCACGTGAGGCCTAATCACTAGACTTCACACCGCACCATGACATCACGTGAGGCCTAATCACTAAGCTTCACATCACGCCATGACATCACGTGAGGCCTAATCACTAGACTTCACACCGCACCATGACATCACGTGAGGCCTAATCACTAAGCTTCACAGTGCGCCATGACATCACATGAGGCCTAATCACTAAGCTTCACACCACGCCATGACATCACGTGAGGCCTAATCACTAAACTTCACAGTGCGCCATGACATCACGTGAGGCCTAATCACTAGACTTCACACCGCGCCATGACATCACGTGAGGCCTAATCACTAAGCTTCACACCGCGCCATGACATCACGTGAGGCCTAATCACTAAACTTCACACCATGCCATGACATCACGTGAGGCCTAAACACTAAGCTTCACACCACGCCATGACATCACGTGAGGCCTAATCACTAGACTTCACACCGCACCATGACATCACATGAGGCCTAATCACTAAGCTTCACACCGCGCCATGACATCACGTGAGGCCTAATCACTAGACTTCACACCGCACCATGACATCACGTGAGGCCTAATCACTAAGCTTCACATCACTCCATGACATCACGTGAGGCCTAATCACTAAGCTTCACATCGCACCATGACATCACATGAGGCCTAATCACTAAACTTCACACCATGCCATGACAACACGTGAGGCCTAAACACTAAGCTTCACACCGCGCCATGACATCACGTAAGGCCTAATCACTAAACTTCACAGTGCGCCATGACATCACTTGAGGCCTAATCACTAAGCTTCACAGTGCGCCATGACATCACATGAGGCCTAATCACTAAGCTTCACACCACGTCATGACATCACGTGAGGCCTAATCACTAAGCTTCACACCACGCCATGACATCACGTGAGGCCTAATCACTAAGCTTCACACCACGCCATGACATCACGTGAGGCCTAATCACTAAGCTTCACACCACGCCATGACATCACGTGAGGCCTAATCACTAAGCTTCACACCGCGCCATGACATCACGTGAGGCCTAATCACTAAACTTCACAGTGCGCCATGACATCACGTGAGGCCTAATCACTAAGCTTCACAGTGCGCCATGACATCACATGAGGCCTAATCACTAAGCTTCACACCACGCCATGACATCACGTGAGGCCTAATCACTAAACTTCACAGTGCGCCATGACATCACGTGAGGCCTAATCACTAGACTTCACACCGCGCCATGACATCACGTGAGGCCTAATCACTAAGCTTCACACCGCGCCATGACATCACGTGAGGCCTAATCACTAAACTTCACACCATGCCATGACATCACGTGAGGCCTAAACACTAAGCTTCACACCACGCCATGACATCACGTGAGGCCTAATCACTAGACTTCACACCGCACCATGACATCACGTGAGGCCTAATCACTAAGCTTCACATCACGCCATGACATCACGTGAGGCCTAATCACTAAGCTTCACATCACGCCATGACATCACGTGAGGCCTAATCACTAAGCTTCACATCGCACCATGACATCACATGAGGCCTAATCACTAAACTTCACACCATGCCATGACAACACGTGAGGCCTAATCACTACATTTCACAACGCACCATGACATCACGTGAGGCCTAATCACTAGACTTCATACCGCGCCATGACATCACGTGAGGCCTAAACACTAAGCTTCACACCGCACCATGACATCACGTGAGGCCTAATAAGCATGGAAGAGGAATGGATCCTGGATTAACGAGACCTTATTATGCAGGTCACCAAAATGGTTGAACCTCTACAGCTATAATCAAGAGTTGTAACCAGGCTTTACATTACCTCGGGCAACTTCAGTTCATGCCCATTCTTGTTGGCAACCACCAGTCCAGCACCCATGATATATATACCGTATGTCCTGATGGACCCCACCCTCTAGCTGTGCTCCAGCATATATGGGTTGGTGTTGCCAAAAAAATATATTTTTCATGTCCTTCACTTTCGACCCCCTTCTTGAATGATTTCCCTCCAGGTTGAAATCAATGACTGACGGCACATGGTCTACTGGGGAGGAATATGGCGACTGATGCAGAAGAGAAAGTGACAAGAAAGCCAAGAGTCCGTACTGGGAAGGTGGGGAGACATCCAAGATGTGACAGCGTAGAGGTCCGTACTAAAAAGTCAAAGGGGGATTGTCATCCTATAAAGTGATCGTATATGTCTCTGCCTTCTGGAGCCCCCCATGATTCTTAAGGTGGGTTTACAAGGCAGATTTCTGCCCATTTGCCTCCCCCCACCTCGTGGATAACATCTCTCCATGATGACCTGATCTTACCCAGCAGAGGAATGAGACCCCCAGATATCTCGGCCTGTTCTTGTTTTATATGGTACAGGGATGGCTGATCGGGAGTGGGAATGGGGGTTGCTATAAAAATGAAGGGGCCATTAACCCCATAGCTAACACCCAGCGGGAGACACTGCGCAGGAGAGGGGTTAAGTCACAGTAATCCTCCAAAAATGACCTTCAAGATGCCAGTGATTGGAATTAATATTGCATGGCCTCTCCGGTCGGACTGAATGTAATTAGTTATCTGCTGGAGAATCGGATGCCGGGATGGAATTAGTGGAGCGGGGAGGAGGGGGATCTGCAGCTGCAACACAAATCCCAGCACTTAAAGATTAATGGAAAACGGCGCAACAAAGAAGGTGCCCGGATCATTGCGATGGAAGGACGAGGACGGCTGCAAAACTATGCGCAGAAAACCATGAAGCTGGGTGTGAGATCTATGCCGCGCGGTGGAGCTGCAATAGGTGCAGAATGTGAGGCGAAACGTCTAGTCTGTACAGCACCGGGGCGGACATATCACTGGGGCGACATGTGCACCCACACTGCTCCTACGCTGGTGGAAGTATATAGTAGGGCCCATATACCGTGCAGGCACAGGACCCTCTTCTGTCTGTGTCTGCCCATGCGGCAGCACATGAGGTCCCTATGGGTCTGCACAATGTGCTGCCATATAGTGCAAGGATACACGCGATCCCACCGTGACCTGGTGTGACACAGGCATAATCACAGCGGCGATTACACGAGCCACCATCATCAGTTAATGACGAGCGGACAATTTATGGCTGCCGGCAGGGAGAGGTCTATTATCAAGGCGGAGGAATCCAGTCTCATACGCAATTACAGGAGCTGAATAATTACATATGCCTCGGCGGAGGGACAGCGAGGCCAGGATTAGGCCAAATGGATATCTGATGCCCTGGTGAACCCGCGCCGCACATTCACATTATCCACCAGTGAGGGGACATGGGCAGCCTCCATGACTATGCCGGGGGCGGACATACCATCAGTGCAACCTGTGCAGCCACACGGGGGACCGAGGGGTACGGGGGGGCAAGGGGTACGGGGAGCCGAGGGGTACGGGGGGCCAAGAGGTACGGGGGCCGTCTATCTCCAAAGAAGGTGGAATGGAGCATTATGATGAGATATTGGACTGAAATGGGCCCAATTATTGTTCTTACAGGGGCCTCTTCTGTCTATGTCCACCAGTGAACTATGCAACGGCAGAGGTGTGATTTGGCAGCACAGGGTGTGCTACACATCCACATGTGCAAGAGTCAGACAGAATAGTATGGTAACATGTGCCGCCATATGGTGCCCATCTACTGCAATACATGATGAAACTAGTGCCCCGCCCAAGAGGCAATGCAGAAAATACCAATACAAATAGGGCAGTGGATGGCTTCACAAAGAGCAACAGTATAGGGCAGGGTACAGCATGGGATGGGGTACAGTAAGCAGCAGGGTACAGAATGGGCAGTGTATACTATGGGGTAGGCTAAAGCATGGGGCGGGGTACAGTGTGCAGTGGGGTGGCCTATGGAGCAGGGTACCACATGGGCAGAGTACAGCATGCGGAAAGGTATAGCATGGGGGTGGGGTACTTCATTGGAAGGGGTACACTATGGGGAGGGGTACCACATGGGGCAAAGTACAGCATGCAGCAAGGTACAACACAGGGGTGTGGTAGGGTATGCTACTCATCGACATTTGCAAGTAGCAGACCGAATAGTATGGTAACGTGCCACCATATGGTGCCCATCTACTGCAATACATGATGATAGGACAATGGATGACTTCACAAAGAGGAACAGTATGGGGCGGGGCACAGTATGGGGCAGGGTACAGCATGGGGAGGGGTACACTATGGGGAGGGGTACAGCATGTAGCAAAGTACAGCAGGTGGCGGGGAACAGCATAGGATTGGGTACAGTACGCAGCAGGGTACAGCATGGGGAAGAGTACTCTGTGGGGAAGGGTACACTATGGGGAGGGATACAGCTTGGGGAGGGGTACACTATGGGGAGGGGTACACTATGGGGATGGGTACACTATGGGGAGGAGTACAGCATGGGGAGGGGTACAGCATGGGGAAGGGTACTCTGTGGGGAAGGGTACACTATGGGGAGGGATACAGCTTGGGGAGGGGTACACTATGGGGAGGGGTACACTATGGGGATGGGTACACTATGGGGAGGAGTACAGCATGGGGAGGAGTACAGCATGGTGAGGGGTACACTGTGGGGAGGGATACAGCTTGGGGAGGGGTACACTGTGGGGATGGGTACACTATGGGGAGGAGTACAGCATGGGGAGGGGTACAGCATGGGGAGGGGTACACTGTGGGGAGGGGTACACTGTGGGGAGGGGTATACTATGGGGAGGGGTACAGCATGGGGAAGGGTACACTGTGGGGAGGGATACAGCATGGGGAGGGGTACAGCATGGGGAGGGGTACACTGTGGGGAGGGGTACACTGTGGGGAGGGGTATACTATGGGGAGGGGTACAGCATGGGGAACGGTACACTCTGGGGAGGGGTACAGCATGGGGAAGAGTACACTCTGAGGAGGGATACACTATGGGGAAGAGTACACTGTGGGGAGGGGTACACTCTGGGGAGGGGTACACTGTGGGGAGGGGTACAGCATGGGGAGGGGTACACTGTGGGGAGGGGTACACTGTGGGGAGGGGTACAGCATGGGGAGGGGTACACTGTGGGGAGGGGTACACTCTGGGGAGGGGTACACTGTGGGGAGGGGTACACTGTGGGGAGGGGTACACTGTGGGGAGGGATACACTGTGGGGGGGGTACAGCAATAGAGAATGTTGACTTTGACGTCTGCAGCTCCCTGCAACCTGATGCGGCACCTTGAGGCCTATTCTCATTACCGCAGTCACCGTAGGTTTTTTGCACATGGTAAAGCTGTAATTCCCAGCCTGGACACTAAACACGGTGCTGTTACTATTGGTAACGAGACCCCCGACCAGGCCAGGACCCCCGACCACAAGGTGGTCAAGAAAATACAACCGCTATACAGTCGTGTGAATTAGCCCGATATTGTCCCAACACTTTGCGGCTTTGGCTTCCGGCTCGGAGACCAGCGACTCTCACAAGAGAGGAAACCACTGTAGCGACCCCTCCGCTGTGCGCAGTGCCGGCTCTGTGCGGGGGATTAGTATGTGGACGCTTGAATTGATTAAAATAGGTGAAAAAAAACATAAATTCCCCATTTCTAGCGTTTTACTGTAGAATTTACGGGAATAGAGAACTGCAAGTAATTCCCAGCGGCGTCCTGTGCCCGGCGCGTCCAGAGAGGAGCGGAACGCACAGAACGATCAATAAGAGCCGAGGAACAAAGAGAAATCACAGTCGCCTGCCGGGAGAAGAAGACGTGACGGCTGCACACAGCGAACTGTCACCACGGATGTCCCCACACAGGGGGGAAGCATCAGACGTCTACAAGACTCCTCGTCTTAGCCTTAAAGGGGTATTCCCACATTACACAGGCCGGTGGGAGACTCAGGTGTCAGACCCCCATCATGATCTCTCCCAGTATTCATTTCCTGGACAATCCCTTTAAATAGTATGGACATCTTAACCTGTATTTTTGGGATACAGATGCATTTTTGCAATTGGGTGTCGTTAGCAGTGTTCGCTTTTATAGGATTTTTTGTTTCCCTGCACAGTGCTGATAACAGAATGAGTTAACTGAGAATCAGTCAGTGAGAGCTTCCTGATACTCATTTTTTCCTTAGCTGAATCATAAATATAGACGACATCAAGGACGAGTAGAATTTTGTTCAAAAATCAACTGAAAGGACATAAAACTCACAAACTCCCCGTTAGGAGCTCACTGAGGGATTCTCAGTTAACTCATTCTGCAAGCCAGCAATGTGCAAGGCAAGAAAAGGCCTGTAAAAGCTAAAGGGTGCAAACCCAAATGCAAATAGTTGAGTATAATGTGGCCGCGGGTGCCCTGACTCTCCTAGAGGATGAGGAGGAGGATTGGGCATATTGGTTTTAAGCATGCCTGATCATTATCACAGGGGAGATAAGCCGCCTCTCCGGCAGCAGCTTACTCCCCCATTGAGAATACAGTGTAGCGGGGTGGGGGGGCGTCAGGCGTCTCACTGCGGACCGCACTATGACCACCAGGGGGCGCTCTGTCCATCACATACATCCTGCGATCGCTCAGCGCAGAACGTTCACGTGCGGCTCCTACGCTTGTTCCCGGCGTAATTAATCACTATATTTAGCTGGGGAAGTGATGGCTGCTCCAACAGTAACCATGGTCACAAATGCAAATTTATCAAATCAAAACCCATATTTGTTATTTACTTG
The DNA here is from genome assembly GCF_048569485.1 of Anomaloglossus baeobatrachus. Taxonomy (NCBI): domain Eukaryota; kingdom Metazoa; phylum Chordata; class Amphibia; order Anura; family Aromobatidae; genus Anomaloglossus; species Anomaloglossus baeobatrachus. Next base: position 25,023,130 of record NC_134364.1, on the reverse strand, counting down.
TGCGAGGTGTATCAGAGGGGAGGAAGGGGTAAAACTCCCGATTTGCATATTAATTATCATCGCCCGCTCCCCTCCCACCAACCTTCACTTTGCAATTTCTTCAGCAATTATTTCCAGCTCCTTGATCCGGAGTCAATCACTAGGTGCCGCTCCCAGCAACTAGCCCACCTGGGCCAGGGTCGCAGATTGCCTAATTTAAAGGGGACGCGACCCTTTATCAAATCAGAAGAATAGTGACGTAGCTCTTCATTTCTTCATTATGTGTCAATAAGAAGAATAGTGACGTAGCTCTTCATTTCTTCATTATGTATCAATAAGAAGAATAGTGACGTAGCTCTTCATTTCATCATTATTTATCAATAAGAAGAATAGTGACGTAGCTCTTCATTTCATCATTATTTATCAATAAGAAGAATAGTGACGTAGCTCTTCATTTCTTCATTATATATCAATAAGAAGAATAGTGACGCAGCTCTTCATTTCATCATTATATATCAATAAGAAGAATAGTGACGCAGCTCTTCATTTCATCATTATATATCAATAAGAAGAATAGTGACGCAGCTCTTCATTTCTTCATTATGTACCAATAAGAAGAATAGTGACGCAGCTCTTCATTTCTTCATTATGTACCAATAAGAAGAATAGTGACGCAGCTCTTCATTTCTTCATTATGTACCAATAATAAGAATAGTGACGTAGCTCTTCATTTCTTCATTATGTATCAATAATAAGAATAGTGACGCAGCTCTTCATTTCTTCATTATGTACCAATAAGAAGAATAGTGACGTAGCTCTTCATTTCTTCATTATGTACCAATAAGAAGAATAGTGACGTAGCTCTTCATTTCATCATTATATATCAATAAGAAGAATAGTGACGTAGCTCTTCATTTCTTCATTATGTACCAATAAGAAGAATAGTGACGTAGCTCTTCATTTCTTCATTATGTACCAATAAGAAGAATAGTGACGTAGCTCTTCATTTCTTCATTATGTATCAATAAGAAGAATAGTGACGTAGCTCTTCATTTCTTCATTATGTATCAATAATAAGAATAGTGACGTAGCTCTTCATTTCTTCATTATGTATCAATAATAAGAATAGTGACGTAGCTCTTCATTTCTTCATTATGTATCAATAATAAGAATAGTGACGCAGCTCTTCATTTCTTCATTATGTATCAATAAGAAGAATAGTGACGTAGCTCTTCATTTCTTCATTATGTATCAATAAGAAGAATAGTGACGTAGCTCTTCATTTCTTCATTATGTATCAATAATAAGAATAGTGACGTAGCTCTTCATTTCTTCATTATGTATCAATAATAAGAATAGTGACGCAGCTCTTCATTTCATCATTATATATCAATAAGAAGAATAGTGACGTAGCTCTTCATTTCTTCATTATGTATCAATAAGAAGAATAGTGACGTAGCTCTTCATTTCTTCATTATGTATCAATAAGAAGAATAGTGACATAGCTCTTCATTTCTTCATTATGTACCAATAAGAAGAATAGTGACGTAGCTCTTCATTTCTTCATTATGTACCAATAAGAAGAATAGTGACGTAGCTCTTCATTTCATCATTATATATCAATAAGAAGAATAGTGACGTAGCTCTTCATTTCATCATTATGTATCAATAAGAAGAATAGTGACGTAGCTCTTCATTTCTTCATTATGTACCAATAATAAGAATAGTGACGTAGCTCTTCATTTCTTCATTATGTATCAATAAGAAGAATAGTGACGTAGCTCTTCATTTCTTCATTATGTACCAATAAGAAGAATAGTGACGTAGCTCTTCATTTCTTCATTATGTATCAATAAGAAGAATAGTGACGTAGCTCTTCATTTCATCATTATATATCAATAAGAAGAATAGTGACGTAGCTCTTCATTTCATCATTATGTATCAATAAGAAGAATAGTGACGTAGCTCTTCATTTCTTCATTATGTACCAATAATAAGAATAGTGACGTAGCTCTTCATTTCTTCATTATGTACCAATAAGAAGAATAGTGACGTAGCTCTTCATTTCTTCATTATGTATCAATAAGAAGAATAGTGACGCAGCTCTTCATTTCTTCATTATGTACCAATAATAAGAATAGTGACGTAGCTCTTCATTTCTTCATTATGTACCAATAAGAAGAATAGTGACGTAGCTCTTCATTTCTTCATTATGTTTCAATAAGAAGAATAGTGACGTAGCTCTTCATTTCTTCATTATGTTTCAATAAGAAGAATAGTGACGTAGCTCTTCATTTCTTCATTATGTATCAATAAGAAGAATAGTGACGTAGCTCTTCATTTCTTCATTATGTACCAATAAGAAGAATAGTGACGTAGCTCTTCATTTCTTCATTATGTATCAATAAGAAGAATAGTGACGTAGCTCTTCATTTCTTCATTATGTATCAATAAGAAGAATAGTGACGTAGCTCTTCATTTCTTCATTATGTATCAATAAGAAGAATAGTGACGTAGCTCTTCATTTCTTCATTATGTATCAATAAGAAGAATAGTGACGTAGCTCTTCATTTCTTCATTATGTATCAATAAGAAGAATAGTGACGTAGCTCTTCATTTCTTCATTATGTATCAATAAGAAGAATAGTGACGTAGCTCTTCATTTCTTCATTATGTATCAATAAGAATAGTGACGCAGCTCTTCATTTCTTCATTATGTATCAATAATAATAGTGACGTAGCTCTTCATTTCTTCATTATGTATCAATAAGAAGAATAGTGACGTAGCCCTTCATTTCTTCATTATATATCAATAAGAAGAATAGTGACGTAGCTCTTCATTTCTTCATTATGTATCAATAATAAGAATAGTGACGCAGCTCTTCATTTCTTCATTATGTTTCAATAAGAAGAATAGTGACGCAGCTCTTCATTTCTTCATTATATATCAATAAGAAGAATAGTGACGTAGCTCTTCATTTCATCATTATGTACCAATAAGAAGAATAGTGACGCAGCTCTTCATTTCTTCATTATGTACCAATAATAAGAATAGTGACGTAGCTCTTCATTTCATCATTATGTACCAATAAGAAGAATAGTGACATAGCTCTTCATTTCTTCATTATGTACCAATAAGAAGAATAGTGACGCAGCTCTTCATTTCTTCATTATGTACCAATAAGAAGAATAGTGACGTAGCTCTTCATTTCTTCATTATGTACCAATAAGAAGAATAGTGACGTAGCTCTTCATTTCTTCATTATGTATCAATAAGAAGAATAGTGACGTAGCTCTTCATTTCTTCATTATGTATCAATAAGAAGAATAGTGACGCAGCTCTTCATTTCTTCATTATGTACCAATAATAAGAATAGTGACGTAGCTCTTCATTTCTTCATTATGTACCAATAAGAAGAATAGTGACGTAGCTCTTCATTTCTTCATTATGTTTCAATAAGAAGAATAGTGACGTAGCTCTTCATTTCTTCATTATGTTTCAATAAGAAGAATAGTCACGTAGCTCTTCATTTCTTCATTATGTATCAATAAGAAGAATAGTGACGTAGCTCTTCATTTCTTCATTATGTATCAATAAGAAGAATAGTGACGTAGCTCTTCATTTCTTCATTATGTATCAATAAGAAGAATAGTGACGTAGCTCTTCATTTCTTCATTATGTATCAATAAGAAGAATAGTGACGTAGCTCTTCATTTCTTCATTATGTTTCAATAAGAAGAATAGTGACGCAGCTCTTCATTTCTTCATTATGTACCAATAATAAGAATAGTGACGTAGCTCTTCATTTCTTCATTATGTACCAATAATAAGAATAGTGACATAGCTCTTCATTTCTTCATTATGTACCAATAAGAAGAATAGTGACGCAGCTCTTCATTTCTTCATTATGTACCAATAAGAAGAATAGTGACGTAGCTCTTCATTTCTTCATTATGTACCAATAAGAAGAATAGTGACGTAGCTCTTCATTTCTTCATTATGTATCAATAAGAAGAATAGTGACGTAGCTCTTCATTTCTTCATTATGTATCAATAAGAAGAATAGTGACGTAGCTCTTCATTTCTTCATTATGTATCAATAAGAAGAATAGTGACGTAGCTCTTCATTTCTTCATTATGTATCAATAAGAAGAATAGTGACGTAGCTCTTCATTTCTTCATTATGTATCAATAAGAAGAATAGTGATGTAGCTCTTCATTTCTTCATTATGTACCAATAATAAGAATAGTGACGTAGCTCTTCATTTCTTCATTATGTACCAATAAGAAGAATAGTGACGTAGCTCTTCATTTCTTCATTATGTTTCAATAAGAAGAATAGTGACGTAGCTCTTCATTTCTTCATTATGTTTCAATAAGAAGAATAGTCACGTAGCTCTTCATTTCTTCATTATGTATCAATAAGAAGAATAGTGACGTAGCTCTTCATTTCTTCATTATGTATCAATAAGAAGAATAGTGACGTAGCTCTTCATTTCTTCATTATGTATCAATAAGAAGAATAGTGACGTAGCTCTTCATTTCTTCATTATGTATCAATAAGAAGAATAGTGACGTAGCTCTTCATTTCTTCATTATGTTTCAATAAGAAGAATAGTGACGCAGCTCTTCATTTCTTCATTATGTACCAATAATAAGAATAGTGACGTAGCTCTTCATTTCTTCATTATGTACCAATAATAAGAATAGTGACGTAGCTCTTCATTTCTTCATTATGTACCAATAATAAGAATAGTGACGTAGCTCTTCATTTCTTCATTATGTATCAATAAGAAGAATAGTGACGTAGCTCTTCATTTCTTCATTATGTATCAATAATAAGAATAGTGACGTAGCTCTTCATTTCTTCATTATGTATCAATAAGAAGAATAGTGACGCAGCTCTTCATTTCTTCATTATGTATCAATAATAAGAATAGTGACGTAGCTCTTCATTTCTTCATTATGTATCAATAATAAGAATAGTGACGTAGCTCTTCATTTCTTCATTATGTATCAATAAGAAGAATAGTGACGCAGCTCTTCATTTCTTCATTATGTATCAATAATAAGAATAGTGACGCAGCTCTTCATTTCTTCATTATGTATCAATAATAAGAATAGTGACGTAGCTCTTCATTTCTTCATTATGTATCAATAAGAAGAATAGTGACGTAGCCCTTCATTTCTTCATTATATATCAATAAGAAGAATAGTGACGTAGCCCTTCATTTCTTCATTATATATCAATAAGAAGAATAGTGACGTAGCTCTTCATTTCTTCATTATGTTTCAATAAGAAGAATAGTGACGCAGCTCTTCATTTCTTCATTATGTACCAATAATAAGAATAGTGACGTAGCTCTTCATTTCTTCATTATGTATCAATAAGAAGAATAGTGACGCAGCTCTTCATTTCTTCATTATGTATCAATAATAAGAATAGTGACGCAGCTCTTCATTTCTTCATTATATATCAATAAGAAGAATAGTGACGTAGCTCTTCATTTCATCATTATGTACCAATAAGAAGAATAGTGACGTAGCTCTTCATTTCTTCATTATGTACCAATAATAAGAATAGTGACGTAGCTCTTCATTTCTTCATTATGTACCAATAAGAAGAATAGTGACGTAGCTCTTCATTATGTACCAATAATAAGAATAGTGACGTAGCTCTTCATTTCATCATTATATATCAATAAGAAGAATAGTGACGTAGCTCTTCATTTCTTCATTATGTACCAATAATAAGAATAGTGACGTAGCTCTTCATTTCTTCATTATGTACCAATAAGAAGAATAGTGACGTAGCTCTTCATTTCTTCATTATGTACCAATAAGAAGAATAGTGACGCAGCTCTTCATTTCTTCATTATGTACCAATAAGAAGAATAGTGACGTAGCTCTTCATTTCTTCATTATGTACCAATAAGAAGAATAGTGACGTAGCTCTTCATTTCTTCATTATGTACCAATAAGAAGAATAGTGACGTAGCTCTTCATTTCATCATTATGTATCAATAAGAAGAATAGTGACGTAGCTCTTCATTTCTTCATTATGTATCAATAAGAAGAATAGTGACGTAGCTCTTCATTTCTTCATTATGTATCAATAAGAAGAATAGTGACGTAGCTCTTCATTTCTTCATTATGTACCAATAATAAGAATAGTGACGTAGCTCTTCATTTCTTCATTATGTACCAATAAGAAGAATAGTGACGTAGCTCTTCATTTCTTCATTATGTATCAATAAGAAGAATAGTGACGTAGCTCTTCATTTCTTCATTATGTTTCAATAAGAAGAATAGTGACGTAGCTCTTCATTTCTTCATTATGTACCAATAATAAGAATAGTGACGTAGCTCTTCATTTCTTCATTATGTATCAATAAGAAGAATAGTGACGCAGCTCTTCATTTCTTCATTATGTATCAATAATAAGAATAGTGACGCAGCTCTTCATTTCTTCATTATATATCAATAAGAAGAATAGTGACGTAGCTCTTCATTTCATCATTATGTACCAATAATAAGAATAGTGACGCAGCTCTTCATTTCATCATTATATATCAATAAGAAGAATAGTGACGTAGCTCTTCATTTCTTCATTATGCATCAATAAGAAGAATAGTGACGTAGCTCTTCATTTCATCATTATATATCAATAAGAAGAATAGTGACGTAGCTCTATATTTCTATATTATATCAATAGTAAGAATAGTGACGTAGCTCTTTATTTGTTCATTATGTACCAATAAGAATAGTGACGTAGCTCTTCATTTCTTCATTATGTACCAATATGAATAAGACGACTGACTTATGACCGGCGATGGCTGCAAGTTTTCTGTCGTTTCCACGTTTTTTGGATTCCTCTACATTTACAATTTTTTTTTACAGCTTATGAAGGGGAAATGCTGGAATATAAAGACAGAGAGTGAGGGATGACGATTATCAACTAAAAGGAAAATATCTCCGCAGTGTCCTAAAGGGGAAAGAGTAAAACCTCAAGGAAAAGATCTCCGCAGAGTCCTAAAGGGGAAAGAGTAAAACCTAAAAGGAAAATATCTCCGCAGAGTCCTAAAGGGGAAAGAGTAAAACCTAAAAGGAAAATATCTCCGCAGAGTCCTAAAGGGGAAAGAGTAAAACCTAAAAGGAAAATATCTACGCAGAGACCTAAAGAGGAAAGAGTAAAACCTCAAGGAAAATATCTACGCAGAGTCCTAAAGAGGAAAGAGTAAAACCTCAAGGAAAAGATCTCCGCAGGGTCCTAAAGGGGAAAGAGTAAAACCTCAAGGAAAAGATCTCCGCAGAGTCCTAAAGGGGAAAGAGTAAAACCTAAAGAAAAAGATCTCTGCAGAGTCCTAAAGGGGAAAGAGTAAAACCTAAAGGAAAAGATCTCTGCAGAGTCCTAAAGGGGAAAGAGTAAAACCTCAAGGAAAAGATCTCTGCAGGGTCCTAAAGGGGAAATAGTAAAACCTAACAAAGAAGACACACAATGCTCCATTCACAGAGAGGAAAGGATGGAATATCAAGGAGCAGTTTGTGCAGCCGGACACAGTGACCTTCTGCAGCTGGACACCACAAGGTTGTCTGTCCACCGTGACACAGCCGCATCGAGATCAATCAATACTTCTGGCTATTTCATCTCCTCCTTTCTAGATGCCGCGAAGCGAATATTTGATGAAACTGCCGTTTAATGCGCGGCTAATGTCCATATCTGGCGGATTATGGCTCCATTTGTACGGCTGCCATATAACTGCCCTGTACCTTGTGCTCTGATAACATTCCGCTTTTTAATACCTCTCGATTGCTTTTCCTACATCTCATTAATTGATTTCATGTACAGACCTCCCCTCGCCCGCCTGATTGTTATGGTTAATCAATATGGAAGTCATTTCATAAAGATCATCATCATCATCACTCACGTTCATCATCGCTCTGTGCCTTCCCCATCACAACTCATCGCCATCGATTCCCCTCCCCCTCAATGAAAACCTTTCATATCTTCACACTTTGGATAGAAATGTCGACTTCTCTTAACATGTTCCAGAGATACGGTTTTGCTACGAATGGTTTACGGTTCCCAAAAATAAAAGCTTTGATGTCCTGGGTAAAGTTTTGGAAGTTTATGCAGCTACAAAAAGTTTTCAAAATAATATAAGCCATACATAAAGCGCATTTTGTTTGCTTATATATTGTGAGAAGGTCACTGGAAAAGTCCTTGAGGGGAGATATGTATCATAGAGGTTGATAGCCTTGCTGATGAAAGCTCCAGCATGGTTAATGCTGAGAGAGATAATAGGGAGTGTCAGGGTCGGGTTTACAGCAGGCAGACTGATGGGTGGGAATGACTGCTCATATATCTCCACCCTAGGGCGTGGTACAGGAGGTAAAATGGACAACATTAGTCTCATGTAGGTGTCTGTGCGTGGAGGTGTGCAGCGCTGGTGCTCTTTCTAGGTGCTGGACATTATCTTGAGTGGGCAGACCCCGCAGATATATATATATATATATATATATATATATATATATATGGACTTGTCATTTCCAGGAGACTGTTTTGAACTTGTTTTCTGGACGGTTTATGAGGACTGACTACACCAGCCGGACAGCGAGTTCCTGTGTCTCCCTCCAACACGCAGAATCTTACAGTATACTTTATGGTCTATTGTTTTTGCCTTTAAATTACCTACTAACAGTTTTATAAATATATTTCTTATTTGCCACTTTTTTCATATCACGATCTTTATTTAAAAAGAAAAACAGTAATCTTCCGATTTTCACACTGACCACTGGGGCAACTTTAGAATCATACTTCATGTCCTTTCAGGAAGATTTTGCAGCAGTTTTCTTACCCTCACAGGCATGATTATAATAACTCATAACAGCTGATAACAACACATCTGTGAGGGCCGGGGAGGATTGGTAGGCCCAGGAGGGGGATCCACTGGACCAAGCACCCCACCTTGAGGGCAGGGTACACGGCAGCCGGTGCACTAACGTGGCAGGAACGGGTGCAGGTATCAGAAAGCAAAGACAGGAACAGGTCACTAAGGTCACAGCGTACTTTAAGGCAGTAATAGGAAACAGGAACAAAGACCTGAGCACCTAGCTCACAAGACAAGGCATAGAAACACAAGCGATGATCAGGCCCCGCCCACATGGAGAGGCCAGTCTTATATACTCAGCACAGCCTCAGGTCATTTCCTGTTGCAGCAGTGCTGGGCCCATAAGACCAGGTGAGTGGGCGCGGCCCGGTCCTATACAGAACATTAGTCAGAATCAGACTCCTGAGACCAGGAACAGGACTCTGGGGAGCATGAGCGGGAGCGGCAGGCGTGACCGGTGGACGCATGGACTGGACCAGTGAGGAAGGAGCGGTGGTGCGACGCAGGTGTGACTGGCTCAGTGGTTACGGAGCGGTGCCTGGATGGTGAGACCGGCTTAGTAGGTAAGGAGCGCTGCTGGGACACCGGGAGCGTGACAGTACCCCCCCCTTGAAACCCCCTCTCCTCCGCCGAGACATGAAGGCACACCGAAGAGGGGCAGCAACGTACTTCCGGGACAACCAGGACCGGGCGTCAGGACCGCAATCCACCCAATCGACCAGGAAGGACTGCTTACCCCGGACCGCTTTCATGGCCACTATGTCCCGTATCGGGGAACCCATGTCAGCGGCAAGGGAGGCAACGGAAAGGGAAGGACAGTCAAAAGCAGGACTGGAATCTTGGACGACCGGATCGGGCGTCTCGGACCGGGTATCAGCCATAGTCTCATCCTCAGTAGCCGCTGGACTCAAAGTCTCATCTCTAGAAGGCGGTGAAATCAAAGTCTCATCTCCAGAAGATGGTGGAATCAAGGTCTCGGATGCCTGGGGTGGTGGAACGTCACTGGATAGCGTAGTCTCTTCTTCAGGATCCTGCAGCTTGACTGAGTCAAGTGCCAGGGGCTGAGGAACAGGCTGCAAGCAGGTTTCGTGGCACAAGGGACTCCAGTGGGTAATCGCGCCAGAGCGCCAACCAATAACAGGGTCATGGAGTTTCAGCCAGGGCAGGCCCAACAGGAGCTCAGGAGCCATCCTCGGGATCACATAGAAGGCGATGGTCTCTGTATGCGAAGTGCCAACCTGGAGGTTCACGGGCTCGGTGGTAAACTGGACAGGTTCGTAGAGCGATTTGCCGTCCACTGAGGCGAACCAGAGAGGCTTCTTCAGCGGGGTCACAGAGACCTGGTATTTGTCTACCGTGGCCTGGTGAATAAAGTTGCCTGCTGCCCCGGAACCGATGTGGGCCTCAGCTGAAAACTGGGTCCCCTCGGTCGTCACCCGGACAGTCTGTTTAACTGGAACCAAAGGGATTTCGGTGGCAAGGGTGGCGGTTCCCACCATCCCTTGGACCTGGGGTCTACCAGGTTTCTCAGGGCATGTTCGAAGCATATGTGACCCGTCTCCACAATAGAAGCACAGGCCCCGGGCGAGTCGTTCTGCACGGCGTTGCTTGGCTTGGGTCAGACGGTCCACTTGCATGGGTTCTGGTGACGATTCGCGGAAAGGCAGGGACGAGGGTGCGGTAGGTTTCTGTGGGAACAAGGCGTGGCAAGGTGGTCGCTTCTCCCGGACTATCTCTTTGGTACGCTCCTGAAAACGGAGGTCAATCCGAGTGGCCAGGGAAATCAAAGCGTCCAAGGTTCGTGGAACGTCACGGCCGGCTAGTTCGTCTTTGATGCGGCCAGAGAGACCTTCCCAAAAGGCCGCCGTCAAGGCCTCATTGTTCCAGCCCAGCTCAGAGGCGAGCGTGCGGAACTGGATGGCGTATTGGCCGACGGTCAGGGTCCCTTGGCGTAGCCGGAGAAGCGAAGAGGTCACTGCGGTAGTTCGTCCGGGCTCATCGAAGGTACTTCGGAAAGCTTGCAGGAACTCCTGGATGTCGGTGATCATCGGGTCCTCATTTTCCCACAGGAGGTTAATACAGGCCAGGGCTTCGCCTTCCAGGTGTGACATAAGGAACGCCACTTTAGCCTGGTCTGAGGTGAACAAGTGCGGGAACAACTGGAAGTGCAAGAAGCACTGGTTCAGGAAGCCTCGGCAGGACTTGGGATCCCCTGCGTAGCGAGGCGGAGCAGCAAGGCGAAGTTGCGAGGCTGTGGAGGAACCTGGTTCAGACCTGGAGACTGGTTGCTGCGTGGACTCAGACGAGGCGGCGGTCTGCAGCGTATATAACCGGTGGTCCACGGACGTCAGGAATTTCAGCATCCGGTTCAGGGTTTCACGCTGTTGTGCCAGCTCCTGGCGCAGCTCAGCCAGCACTGATGTTTGCGCTCCAGCGGGATCCATGGCCTGATCATACTGTGAGGGCCAGGGAGGACTGGTAGGCCCAGGAGGTGGATCCACTGGACCAAGCACCCCACCTGGAGGGCAGGGTACACGGCAGCCGGAGCACTAACGTGGCAGGAACGGGTGCAGGTATCAGGAAGCAAAGACAGGACCAGGTCACTAAGGTCACAGCGTACTTTAAGGCAGTAATAGGAAACAGGAACAAAGACCTGAGCACTTAGCTCACAAGACAAGGCATAGAAACACAAGCGATGATCAGGCCCCGCCCACATGGAGAGGCCAGTCTTATATACGCAGCACAGCCTCAGGTCATTTCCTGTTGCAGCAGTGCTGGGGCTATAAGACCAGGTGAGTGGGCGCGGCCCGGTCCTATACAGAACATTAATCAGAATCAGACTCCTGAGACCAGGAACAGGACTCTGGGGAGCATGAGCGGGAATGGCAGCCGTGACCGATAGACGCATGGACTGGACCAGTGAGGAAGGAGCGGTGGTGCGACGCAGGTGTGACTGGCTCAGTGGTTACGGAGCGGTGCCTGGATGGTGAGACCGGCTTAGTAGGTAAGGAGCGCTGCTGGGACATCGGGAGCGTGACAACATCTGATAACACAAATAATGACATAATATCCAACATTCACTATAAGTGATATCACAGCTCACCTCCTCCTGTACAATGAATAATAACACCTCTATATACAGTAGATAACAAAGGATCCACCATTCACAGAAGGTGATGTCACAGCTCACCTCCTCTCCCTCCTGTAAAATGACTGATAACACATCTATAAACGCTAGATAACACGGGATCCACCACTCACAATAGGTGATGTCACAGCTCACCTCCTCCTGTACAATGACTGATAACACCTCTATATACAGTAGATAACACAGGATCCACCATTCACAATAGGTGGTGTCACAGCTCACCTCCTCCATTAACCTTTTCCCATGCTCATTAGATGGTTCAGATAGGGGTCTAACCATTTTGACTAATGTACATGTGAATTTCCTGAAACAATAGTTAGAGTTTACCCCCCCTAGTGTCCAGTGTGAAAATTGCAAGATTTATTTATTTATTTTTAATAAAAATTTCAATAGAAAAAGAAAATTAAAAAAAACGTTCTTAAATGTTTAATTTTATCCCAAAATTCTGATGCAAACAGCAGGACATTTGTGATTTTTCATCCCTTTCAGCATCGGGTTCACAGAGTGATGGAAGCACTAAAATTACACGTGTGGCGTTTTTTGGGCAAACCGCTAGTGACTCCTTCTTGCTACGACTATTGCGTGCCCAAGAGTCCAAGTCTATCCCCCACCAATTAGAAATAGTTATACCTGGTCGTAGAGGAGCGTTCCCGGCATGGATGGCGGAGTTGTGCTCCCCGGTTCCCCGCCGCTCCGTACACAATGTATGGGATTTGCGCGGCGTTCTATTAGATCCATCCATCAGCGGGAGACGTGATCAGGAGTGAATGTTGTATTTGTTATTCCCCTTGATGGCGGCTCGTCTCCTCTCCCCGGTTCCCCGCTATCACACACATGTCCTCCGTAATGGGACTTGTCGTGCCTGCGGGTGGTGCGGGAATTGCAGCTGGATACATTTCTTTCTGGATTTCCTGTAGACGGTTACACGGACCTGGATCTATCAGTGATTTCCCGGAATGGCGGCTCTCGGATAAAGCCGGCTGATTGGGGATTTGGCTTCTCTTCTTCTCTTACCGGATTGTTGTGCGCAGGCTTCAACGTTCCTTTCTTAAAGCTCTACTACACCTTAAAGTGGCCCTGTGCGGTTGAGGTCACATGTCCAATAATCATCTGTTAAACCGGATCTAGAAGCAATCCGTTGTGCAAACACAACTTTTTTGTCAATTTTTGATTGACAGGAGCAATGCACGCTAGGAAGTCAGGGAAAGAAAGTTCCAGCACCAATAGTGCTGGCAGAATGTTGATGACGAGGAATATTGATAGCAAATAACACGGGTGACAGACAGTCCTATGGTGTGCGGCTGTAGATGTCACAGCCCTCTCTCTGCATTTAGAGACTTGTGACAGGATCTGGGCCCGAGTCTCTCGTTGCTATCTGAGGATCCTCATATTAAATGTATTTTCCATTATTTTGGTGCTTCTGATTCCTCTCCTCAGGTGCATCCAGTTGGTGACCACTCCCTTCCCTTATATATGGTCATACCTCCCAGTAGAGGGTGCCAGTTATTCTCATTCATTTTGAAGCTAGGCCTGGAGGTGGAAGGAGCTACTGAAGCCCTTGTTGTGTGAAGCTATGTAGGCCGCAGTCCTGGTGTCTGCAGCAGTTGAGTTGGACCTTATCCTTTGTTGTCTCCCCTGTCTGTCGTACCTTCCCTTTATGTTATTTCAGTGCAGCGGTGGCACTAGCGATATTCACCTGCCAGCTCACTAGCCAGGGTTATTGCAGGGCCTCCTAGGGTTTCAGGTATCCTGCTCGGTAACAGATGCGGAACCTGTATAGGGCTGCAAGGTGCAGGTGAATGCAGGAGGTCTCCCATCATCCTCCTCCCTAGCGCCAGAGCCCACCATTGTTAAAGTGTCCCCTGTGTACCCTTTATTTGTTGTAATGAAACTCCTGTTTGTTGTGTGTATCGCCATGTGCCGGACCTTCCCAAAGTCGGTGAGTGACAGTAGAAGGTCACAACATTTGGCTGCGCAAACTGCTCCCTGACCTTCTATTATTTCTGCTTGGCTTTCATCCCTTTCCCTTTAGGACTCTGCAGAGTTCCTCAGCCTTTCAGATGCTTTTCATCAGCAGTTCCCTTGGTGTCTTTATTTACCTTCACTTCTATTACTCGATGCTAGCGATAGCTCCTATACCCTTAACAAGTCTTCAGTGAAGCAGTCTGCTTGCATACATCTGGAGATACTTTGTGGGTACTGTAGTTCCTCTTCAAGTCATCTGGAGATAAGTTGTTCGTTCACTTCCCCGTTTTGTTATCACTGTGTCATTTTTAGAGCTTAGTGGGGTTGACTAAGTGCTCATCCCATCCGCTCCCTACCTAGGGCCCAGATCAGGGTCAGCCAGGGCCAGGCATCCTGCTCGGCGCATAGGTGCGGAACCTATCTAGGGTTGTGAGGGAAGCCGGGGCCCAGCGGTGGGCTTGGTCAGGGGTCATCATCTCCCCTTTTCCTAGGCACAGGGTTTCCCTTCACTTTTGCTTGGTTCTTCCCCATATTTAGCGCGACAGCAATTACAGTGCGTGCGAATAGGGACATTTCTTAGTGGGGATGAGGGTAGTGAGAATTTGCTTTCCTACAGGCTTTGTGTAAAAGAGCAGAGGCACTTTCATAGGATCAAAAAGTACCAAAGGCACCAGCGATACTTTACAGAGTATTGATGAGGATCAAATAGCATCAGTGCAAATCCCAAAGTGAGTAATTAAGACCTGGGCAAAATCATTGTGGATCAATGACAGATCAGAAGGGATTGGACGTGGTGCGCTGCTAAAGAACGACCATTCAGGCCGACGGCATGGGCGCGCTGCTGTGCTGGTCTGAACTGGGCGCTATCCGGAGCTGCAATAGAGGAGGCATTGGAGAAGTGCAGTGTCACAATGACTATGGGATAGCAGGGAACTGGGGCTCCTAGGCTGTCCTTCAAACTAGGGGACCCTATGCTATCCCTAATCTCAGGGATACTCTTGATGGTGGAGATGCCTGAGTCCCCGTCCTGGCCCTGATCCTGACCAGTCCCGATTTGAATCTGCCTCCCCCCAGGGATGGACGGCACAGGAGTGTGATGAAACCTACACATAAAGACAGACAAGGGAAAACCAAAACTTTGTCACACAGCACACACACACACACCATACACACACACACCATACACACACACCATACACACACACACACACCATACACACACACACCATACACACACACCATACACACACACACACACCATACACACACCATACATTACACACACACACCATACATTACACACACACCATACACACACACACACCATACACACACACCATACACACACACACACACACCATACACACACACACCATACACACACACACACACACCATACATACACACACACACCATACACGCACACACACCATACACGCACACACACCATACACACACACACCATACACACACACACACACACCATAAACACACACACACACACCATACACACACCATACACACACACACACCATACACACACACCATACACACACACACACCATACACACACACACCATACACACACACACCATACACACACACCATACACACACACACACACACCATACACACACACACACCATACACACACACACACACACACACACCATACATACACACACACACCATACACGCACACACACCATACACGCACACACACCATACACACACACACCATACACACACACACCATACACACACACACACACACCATAAACACACACACACACACCATACACACACCATACACACACACACACCATACACACACACCATACACACACACACACCATACACACACACACACCATACACACACACCATACACACACACGCCATACACACACACGCCATACACACACACACCATACACACACACACACACACACCATACATATACACACACACCATACATACACACACACCACACACACACACACCACACACACACACCGTACACACACACCATACACACACACACCATACACACACACACCATACACATACACACACCATACACACACACACACACCATACATACACACACCATACATACACACACACACACCATATATACACACACACACGCACACACACCATACATACACACACACACACCATACACACACACACACCATACACACACACACCATACACACACACACCATACACACCATACACACACACACCATACACACACCATACACACACACCGTACACACACACACACCATACACACACACACCACACACACCATACACACACACACACACCATACACACACACACACACACCATACACACACACATACACACACACATACACACACACACATGATAAGACTATAGGAGATTCAGGAGGAAAAACAAGAGCAGGAAGGAAGCTAAAAAAAAAACAACAGGGGCAAACTCCACAACCACTCCCAGCAATGAGCACAACTTATGTGGCGCCCCTGACCTGGTCAGGCACCACTGAGTACTGCACCCATGCTGGGGACAGTACAATACAGGTAATCCAGATGGCTGACAGGGGTGTGGAACACAGGCGCATAGTGATCAGGCCTCACACATGTACCTAAGAGAGGACCCCTGGGGATCCCAGGAGGGGGCAGAGCCTACGCCTTCACTGGAATAGTGGAGGGGGTGAGAGCTTCCATCTCCTCTCAAGGGGTGTGGTAAGAGAGTCTGGTTGCTAGGTGGCGTAGGCAGACACAAGTGGGGAAGGAAAGAGAGATAGGAGGAGTTAGTTAGAGCTGGGAGCTCGGACTGAGGAGATGTCAGCAGAAAGAGCAGAGATGGAAAAACCCACCAGTGAGTCGGTTAGGGCAGAACTCCATAGGGCTCAGTGAGGAGCAGACCTGTGGGGCTGTTGCTGTCTAACAGCGCCCGCGCAGTGGCTATTGACGGGGGAGAACGGTCAACTAGGAGTGCTGCCTGAAAGCCAGCTTCAGCTAGAGAGTGCAACGGAGTGGGAAGTAAGGAGACTGCTAGAGAGCACCAGGCCCAACCGGGCGGCAGATCCCGAAGCGAGGATAGATTCACCTTTCCCTGCTAAACCTGCCGGTGTGGGGCTCTTAAAGCCCACACCACAACACTACAAAAGCCGCAGCCACGTAACCGCAGTGAGGGCCCATAGGTCATAGGAGGCAAGAGGCTGGAGTGGCCTGGTCCGGGGAACAAGCAAACGGCAAACAAGAAGGGGAGAGAGGCTTGGAGCATCTTCCCTGGGTGACCCCCATAGGGACTCAAAGTCGGGGTCACCCCAAACCACCAAGGGCTAAGGAAGGCGAGTCAGTAGTCACCCTCATAAAGTCAGCCTGAAGGATACCTGGTTCCTACCTGGTTCATCTCAGCTACGCCCGGGTTACTCACCCTGCCACCTGAAGTGAGTAAAAACCCTGAAAGACATCCTGCCTGTGTGGTCATTCTGCGACTTGTGGTACTACACACCTACACAGGGCCCTGGGGCTTGCCTCACTCTCAGGAGGCTACTACATCCGACTGCACCCACCATCAGCCCCAGGCGTCCCCTAACCTGCAGTGGCGGTCCCCACTGACCGCAATACTGAGAGTGGCGTCACGATCAAAACCGAAGATTTCCTACCAGTGACGGAGATCCAGCAACGTGGAGTCCCTGAAGGTAACGCACCGACACCGACACAACACCTATGGGGCTTCACATCTGGCGTCACGAACAGGATAAGGACTAGACCTGTCCAGACAGGTGACCATGTGCCTAGGCGGTCCGCTTGAAAAATTGGAAGCGCCGCCATATTGCCACCATGAAAAGCGCGCTGAAAAACAACAGCAGCCCGCGCTGGAAGAAGTTACCGCCCACGAAGAGGTGTGGCTACCCAGAGATCCTCTGCAGTGTTCTGACCTTGCCAGCTATGAGAGTGGAAGCGTCGAGAAACGGCGGAACAGAAAGGGAGCCACAAGCCTGCTGCTGGGAGAGAAGCTGCTGAAAGAGGCAGAACAGAAGCTGGACAGCTTGCTACAGGAGGCAGCGACGAGGCCACCGCTGGGAGATCGTGCGGAAGACGGCGCAGAAGGAATGGCGTCTGACAGCAGGAACCCAGAACCAGGCTCCGCTGCCTGGTGGTATCGGGAGCTGGCCCAGTTCTGTGATCGACTGGAGACCCGGGTCATAGAGCAGGTCAGAGAAGAGTACGCGGAGTTCCTGGGGATGGCTGCGGCGGTGCGGACCTACGAGGAGGGAGCCGCGCGACGCATGTCAGACCGAGCGGCGACGACGCAGACCCCGATGCTGCCACCGGTGGGTGAGTCAAGTGATGCCCCGGCCAGCGCGAGTGCCCCGACCCCTGCAGCCACGCCCGCGGTCCCCGAAGAGGCGCCCGGCGCGGCGATGCTGGACCAGGCCGCAGCCACGCTAGAAGCAGCCCGCCAAGCCCAGGCCGCTGCAGCGATGCCCCGCCTGTCCCGCAGGGCTCCGACCACCACGGCAGTGCTCATCCGTGCTGCAGGTGTGACGCTGACCCAGGCTGCCACCCTGCTGAACCCAGCCCGCCAAGACTCCAACGCAGCAGCGACGCTCGTCCGCGCCGCAGGTGATATGCTGAACCAGGCCGCAGCCCCGCCGGGTGCGGCCCGTCAAGCTCCGACCACCGCAGCGATGCCCTGCCCGGCCCGCACAGACCAGGCCGCCGCAGCGATGCCCTGCCCGGCCCGCACAGATCAGGCCGCCGCAGCGATGCCCTGCCCGGCCCGCACAGATCAGGCCGCCGCAGCGATGCCCTGCCCGGCCCGCACAGACCAGGCCGCCGCAGCGATGCCCTGCCCGGCCCGCCAAGACCAGGCCGCCGCCATACAGGGCGCGGCCCGCCAAGATAAAAGAGACATACCATTTACCCCGGCCTGCAAGGCCAGAGCTGATACCGCTCCCCAATCCACGGAGGTCTCTGATAGGAAGCCCACGCTGGAGGAAGAATACTGGCAGATGAGGGCTGACATGGAGGCCAAGTTTCCCCAGTGGTTGGTGGATCTGTACCTGCGCCCCCCATGCACCCCTGAGGAGATTCAGGCAACCCCTGCAGCCGCGCCGGAGAGTCCCCCGCCCGGGCCAGCAGAAGAAAGTCCATCCCCAGTCCTGCCACCAGAGGAGTGCCAGGAAGAACTAAGGGGGAGAGGAGGCCAGGAAGCAGAAGGGCTAACTCCGACGCCAGCCGCAGCAGACCCCTACCCAGAGCCGGAGATGCTGCCCTATTCCCGCTGGGAGGAGGAAGACTTGACACCGTCAGCAGACGAAGATCAGCCCAAAGACCTCACCTGGGAGCCTGCAGGCATGAACCCAGCCCGCAAGACACGGCGCAGCAGATCAAAGCGTCCTCCGACACCACAGTCCCCAGAACAGAAAGAGGTTACAGCCAGAGATCTGGAGGAGAAAAGGTGCCTAAGAAGGTCCAAAGCCCAGGCTAGAGGACCCCTTTACAGAGGAATAGTAGAGGACTTCAACCTGAAAAGTGGATACGGCTTCATTGTAGTGAAAGGAATAAAAGAGGGCATATTTGTTAACAGGAGAGATGTTCAAGCCCACCTGCCCAGAGGACATTCCGGCAGAAATTTGAAAATTGGAGAAGCAGTACAGTTCACTCTGCATGAAGGTGAAAGGGGATTGTATGCGCTCGATGTAGCACCATGTCCAAGACAAGAAAGACAAGAAAGACAAGAAAGACAAGAAAGACAAGAAAGACAAGAAAGACAAGAAAGACAAGAAAGACAAGACAGAGATAAAGAAACAGATACAGAAAAGGAATCAGATGCAGACCAAGAAAGGAAAGACACAGAACCTATAGATGAGGCAACCACAGATGAAGAAAGAGACAAAGAGCAAGAAAGTCACAGGTGCCAGTGCCCAACGTGCCCTCGCCCTAGTGAAAAAGAGGAGTAAAGTAAAGGAAAGTAAGAAGTTTTGACCAGTTAAAGTTTGACAAGTTTTGTTTTGCAACGTTTAAGAAATGCGCCCACAAAAACTATTGTGAGAAACAAACTTAAGGCTATGAACTTGCTATAGCCACAAACTCTCGCAGTGTAAATAGTTACACCAGTGGCACCACCACCAGGGCCAGCCTGTTTAGGGGCTTGGCTCGTCTGCAACCAGGGGGGCCCGTCCGTAGAAAAGGGCCTTGGCTCACCTGCAACCAGAGAGCACGCCTGTTTATGGGGCCTTGGCTCACCACCACAAAGAGGGTACCTGGCCAGCACCAACTGTGGAGGCCGCCTCTGCATCCTGCCAGAAGAGGCTGACGGCGCGGATCCACCAGGCCAGGTATACCCTGAAACCACCAGCCCATGAAAGCCGCCTCTACATCCTGCCAGAAGTGGCTGAAGTTGCGGCCAACGTGAGAGGGTTTTGGGTGGGTTAACGGACTTGTGGGTGGAGGGTGGTGATGTCTGATACCTGGTGCTTTTAAAAATGTTTTACATGTTTTAATGTTTTATGCATTTTAAAATGTTGTCTTGCAGCCCGAGGACGTGCTGGTGATAACTAAGGGGGAATGTGGCGCCCCTGACCTGGTCAGGCACCACTGAGTACTGCACCCATGCTGGGGACAGTACAATACAGGTAATCCAGATGGCTGACAGGGGTGTGGAACACAGGCGCATAGTGATCAGGCCTCACACATGTACCTAAGAGAGGACCCCTGGGGATCCCAGGAGGGGGCAGAGCCTACGCCTTCACTGGAATAGTGGAGGGGGTGAGAGCTTCCATCTCCTCTCAAGGGGTGTGGTAAGAGAGTCTGGTTGCTAGGTGGCGTAGGCAGACACAAGTGGGGAAGGAAAGAGAGATAGGAGGAGTTAGTTAGAGCTGGGAGCTCGGACTGAGGAGATGTCAGCAGAAAGAGCAGAGATGGAAAAACCCACCAGTGAGTCGGTTAGGGCAGAACTCCATAGGGCTCAGTGAGGAGCAGACCTGTGGGGCTGTTGCTGTCTAACAGCGCCCGCGCAGTGGCTATTGACGGGGGAGAACGGTCAACTAGGAGTGCTGCCTGAAAGCCAGCTTCAGCTAGAGAGTGCAACGGAGTGGGAAGTAAGGAGACTGCTAGAGAGCACCAGGCCCAACCGGGCGGCAGATCCCGAAGCGAGGATAGATTCACCTTTCCCTGCTAAACCTGCCGGTGTGGGGCTCTTAAAGCCCACACCACAACACTACAAAAGCCGCAGCCACGTAACCGCAGTGAGGGCCCATAGGTCATAGGAGGCAAGAGGCTGGAGTGGCCTGGTCCGGGGAACAAGCAAACGGCAAACAAGAAGGGGAGAGAGGCTTGGAGCATCTTCCCTGGGTGACCCCCATAGGGACTCAAAGTCGGGGTCACCCCAAACCACCAAGGGCTAAGGAAGGCGAGTCAGTAGTCACCCTCATAAAGTCAGCCTGAAGGATACCTGGTTCCTACCTGGTTCATCTCAGCTACGCCCGGGTTACTCACCCTGCCACCTGAAGTGAGTAAAAACCCTGAAAGACATCCTGCCTGTGTGGTCATTCTGCGACTTGTGGTACTACACACCTACACAGGGCCCTGGGGCTTGCCTCACTCTCAGGAGGCTACTACATCCGACTGCACCCACCATCAGCCCCAGGCGTCCCCTAACCTGCAGTGGCGGTCCCCACTGACCGCAATACTGAGAGTGGCGTCACGATCAAAACCGAAGATTTCCTACCAGTGACGGAGATCCAGCAACGTGGAGTCCCTGAAGGTAACGCACCGACACCGACACAACACCTATGGGGCTTCACACTTACACCATAGAGTCTGGGACACCACACCTCACAGATCAACATAGAATAAACTATAGCTGGCATAGATGGATGGTTTCCACCAGCATAAATAGGAGGGGAGCAGATGTGATAGGTCTCCCCCCAACATATGACCAAAGGAGCAAGCAGACCAGCTTTATAGTAAACAGCTTGTAAGCGCACATTCCCTGCCCAGGAAACTGGCCGCTCCAACGAGGATGGGAACCTAGGCAATGAGCACTAAATAATGAAAATCCCTCTATTCTTGAGAATGTAAAGGTGGTAAATAAGAGGTTAATGACAAAGATGCTTGATTTTACAGACAACCTCTCATTATACCTTTCTCAAACTTGTTACCAAGTTACATTTCTGGGGAAGAAACATATCACCATTATCAGCTGCCGAACAAGCAGCATAAATGAACGAGGCCGCCGGACACAACAAAGAAAATAAGCCGCACACAGAGCGAAAAAGTACAACAAATGCCGGATTCTACAAAATAACTCCAGAAGACTCCAAATACAAAGAGTTTGTGTTGTCAGATTTCTTATCAAGGCACATGAGGTTTGGATGCAGAGGTGCTGGGATCAGAACTTACTGTAAACATCCAGAGCTGAAATCCCCTGCTGGTCCAGTGTCTGCACAAGGCTGGGTATGAAGTCTTAGGCTAAGTTCACATTTCCGCTAAAATCTATCAGTCACAATCCGCTGCTCTTGTAAACAGCGGAATCCGTTTAGCGGATTCCGCTGCTCCCATAGACTTGTATGAGCAGCGGATTGTGACTGATGATGCTGCGTTGCACCCTCCGCCCGACTGATCAGTCGTGGAACGACTGACCGCCGGGCGGGAGGAACGCAGCATGTAACGTTTTTTGAGCAGCGAGATCCGTCGGATTTCGCTGCGCATGCTCTCTGGCTCCCTGCACACGTCACCAGCTTTGGTTGGTTACCCGATATTTACCCTGGTTACGGTGCAAGGAGCCAGCGCTAAGCGGTGTAGGCCCGTAACCAAGGTAAATATCGGGTAACCAAGGTAAACATCGGGTGCTTTGCTGTTACCCGATATTTAGGCTGGTTACGTGTGCAGGGAGGCCGACACTTCCCCGCTCGGCCCCGCCCCCTCCCGCACTCCGCACATGTATGTACACACACACACACACACACACACCTGTCCCCAGCCATGCAGACAAGCACTGCCACTGACACCCTCGTCTGGCCCCGCCCCCCGCTCGGCTCCGCCCGCTCCCGCACTCCGCATGTGCACACACATACATACACACACACACACACACACACCTGTCCCCAGCCATGCAGACAAGCACTGACACCTTCGTCTGGCCCCGCCCCCTGCTCGGCTCCGCCCCCTCCCGCACTTTGCATGTGCACACACATACATACATACATACATGCACATACACACACTCACTCACACATACACTCACCTGTCCCCAGCCATGCAGACCGCAGCACTTCTACTGACATCCTCAGCGCCTGGCCCCGCCCCCCGCTCGGCTCCGCCCCCTCCCGCACTTTGCATGTGCACACACATACATACATACATGCACATACACACACTCACTCATACATACACTCACCTGTCCCCAGCCATGCAGACCGCAGCACTTCCACTGACATCCTCAGCACTTGGCCCCGCCCCCCGCTCGGCTCTGCCCCCGAACTCCGCCCCCCGCACACAACGGAATCCGACAAAGAATTCTGTTCTTTGTCATCCGTTGTACAGCGTTGAACAGCGCATCAGTCACATGCGTCAAGCGACGCATGTGACTGATACAAATCAACGGAAATGTGAACTTAGCCTTAGGGGTACTTTACACACAGAGATAAATCTTTGGCAGATCTGTGGTTGCAGTGAAATCATGGACATATTGTTCCACTTGTACACAGCCACAAACCTGGCACTGATTGTCCACAGATTCACTGCAACCACAGATCTCCGCAGATTTATCTCTGTGTGTGACAGGGCCTTTAGTGTCATCTTGTCATTTGATGTACTAGAAGAAAAACTAATTACCCTTCCTCCTTCTCACTATCAAAGCTCAACTAACAGTTTCCAAACACCACAAGCAGAGTTCTGAGTGCAGCTCTGGAGTATCCTATTATACTCCAGAGCAGAACACAAAATTCTGCTATTTCAACTGGTCAGTAAAAGCTATAATAACAGTTATGTAAACTTGATTCTATAAGCAAAATAGTGAGTGCAGCTCTGGAGCATAATATAAGATGTAACAAGAAATCAGTACAGGATAAGTAATGTAATGTATGTACACAGTGACTGCACCAGCAGAATAGTGAGTGCAGCTCTGGAGTATAATGCACGATCAGTAATGTATATACACAGAGACTGCACCAGCAGAATAGTGAGTGCAGCTCTGGAGTATAATGCAGGATCAGTAATGTAATGTATGTACACAGTGACTGCACCAGCAGAATAGTGAGTGCAGCTCTGGAGTATAATGCAGGATCAGTAATGTAGTACACAGTGATGACTGCACCAGCAGAATAGTGAGTGCAGCTCTGGAGTATAATACAGGAAGTAACTCAGGATCAGTAGTGTAATGTATGTACACAGTGACTGCACCAGCAGAATAGTGAGTGCAGCTCTGGAGTATAATGCAGGATCAGTAATGTATGTACACAGTAATGACTGCACCAGCAGAATAGTGAGTGCAGCTCTGGAGTATAATGCAGGATCAGTAATGTAATGTACACAGTGATGACTGCACCAGCAGAATAGTGAGTGCAGCTTCACATTTCTTTAAAAGCAAAGAAGAAAATTAAAGTTGCCAAGGAGGACAGAAGCATTGCTTTCAGCAGACAATCGTCAGGCTCCATGGTGACTGTTTCCCCGGACAATGCAGGGTAATAATCTATGGGAGCGTTGCCTGCACTGCTATGATGGGAAACGTCTATGTAATATGTGATATTGGAGGGGACATTTTTCAAAAATTGCCCCAAAATATAATAGTTTGATTTGAAAGAGCAATGCTGCCTGGTAATAAAGATGGAGCTAGTGTATATCAGTAACTGCCCAGTGCCGGGCGTGCACACAGTCGTGTCTGTCCCTCGGGGGATGAGTCTCCACATATGAGATCCGGCTGTCAGCCTCCATTGTACATCGCTGACCTGTTGCTATTTGCACAGACGTGAGCCGACCCTTTCCCATGTTACTCTCTGTTATCCCACAACCTTCCCACCCCGGATTCCCGGACAAGGAGAAATATGTGTCTGTTCTGGAGCAAACAGCGAGGACAAATACAGCCACCGAGGATGGAGCCCAAAAACACAGGGGAATGCTGCATGTGACCGATGGGCCCGGAGCACGTTCTGCATCTGGGTCCAGAAACCCGTGATCACGGAAGGTGGAACCTTAGAACTTTATACATCATACTGAGCGTTTCATCCCATCCTGAGCTTTCCACAGCAGTGCAGTGCGCTGTAATATATGATATAGGGTTCATTGAGTGCCGGGACTTCACTGTTTACCCTCCTGTGCACCACCTGTCTTCTCATAGTAGCAGCGGCTGGGTACTGCACGTTCAATGAATGGTGTCACGGGTGACAGTCATGTGGTTTCTGGCAATAGAAGGTCACAGTGTTTGGCTGTGCAAAATGCTTCCTGACTTTCTATTGTTCCTGCTGTTAGTATTCATTGTACTAGGTAGCTTTCCATCTCTTCCCCTTTAGGACCCAGCAGGAGCTCTCCTTCCATCCAGCTGCTGATTATCAGTATTCACCTTGTGCTTAAATACTCCCACCTTCCCTGGGCTTGTCCTGGTGATATTATTCAGTTAATTCTAACTCTGGTTGCAAGCAGGTGGCTTGCTCTCATCTGTAGTATCGTTGCTGAACTCCTGACTCATTGCCTGAGTCATCTGTGGATAAGTAGTTCATGTATTTTCCTTCTTTGTGTCCTCCTTGTGTCTTCTATAGTGTTTATTTGGTTGACGAAGAGCTCATCCCGTCTGTTCCCTATTTAGCGTCCAATGCTAGGGATACCTACGGTCAGCACTAGGGATACCTAGGGTCAGCACTAGGGATACCTAGGGTCAGCACTAGGGATACCTAGGGTCAGCACTAGGGATACCTAGGGTCAGCACTAGGGATACCTAGGGTCAGCACTAGGGATACCTAGGGTCAGGTATCCGGCTCGGTGCATAGGTGCAAAACTTATCTAGGGTGGTGAAGGAGCCCAGGGACCAGCGGTAGGTTTGGTCAGGGGTCACCATCTTCCCTCTCCCTAGATGCAAAGTTCCAGCTTCCACCGTTTGCTTGCTACTTCCCCGTACCTAATGTGATAATAGGAGGCGGATGTGTAGGGTTGGAAGGTGTAAAGCCCCCCAGCTTTGGGCAGAAGGGGGGGTATGAGAGAGGGTCACTGAAAAAGTCCTTAAGGGGAGATATGCATCATCGAGGGTGATAGCTCCAGTATGGTTAATGCTGAGAGGGTTAATAGGGCATGTCAGGGCCGGTATACGATGGGTGGGAATGACTGCTCACATTTCTGTACCCCACAGAGTGGTACAAGATGATAAAGGAGCTGATTAGCCTCATTCGGGTGTCGGTGTATGGAGGTGTGCAGACCTCCACCAGGGTTGGACATTGAGGGATGGACCTCGCAGCTATTTACGATCTCCCTGAAACCAACTTTTTATAAAAAAAAACCCCAATGAAATAGCGATCGGTAACGGATCCGTTTTCCATAGACTTCAAGGTTAAAAAAAAAACGGATCCTGCAAAAATCACTTATTTAAAAAAGGACAAAAAAGTTGTGTTTGCCGAACTTGCTGCTTGCAGCTTGCTGCTGGGTCTGCTCTAACAGATGATACTGGAGGTGTGAACGCAGCCTTAGAGCATTTCCGGGGACGTCTACTGATCTCTACATGATGCTGCCGGTCCTCGCACCAAACTCGGTGACTGCCAGCGATCGGCTCCTACACCTGCCCATAGAGTTCCAGAACTCAATCCCCCCTCTCCTGAGAGATGAAGCACATACGAGCGCAGCTCTGAAGACTCAGCGTGACTCCGCATCAAGAGCCGCTGGTGGGATGGGACGATGTGCGCTGAATCCGGAGGCAGAAGACGAGAGGATGGGACTCATCACGGGACGGCTGACGTCTGAGAACAATAGCACAGGGTTAAGATGTGGGCACAAAGCTGTGGGGGATGGAGGTACGGGGGAAATTGGACGGAGGCAGCGGTGGAGCTCCGCTCATAAGTTCATGTTGCTATGGTACAGGAATGACGAGGACGACGTCTCCTCACCATCTGCTGCACCAATCCACCCCGTACACAACCCGCAAACGTACAGACGCTAACAACTTCTCCAGAAGATTATATCTATATACAAAAATATAACTACAGTACTATAATACGGCCCCTATGTACAAGAATATAGCTACTATAATACTGCCCCTATGTACAAGAATATAACTACTATAATAATGTCCCTATGTACAGAAATATAACTACAGTACTATAATACGGCCCCTATGTACAAGAATATAACTACTATAATACGGCCCCTATGTACAAGAATATAACTACTATAATACTGCTCCTATGTACAGAAATATAACTACTATAATACTGCCCCTATGTACAAGAATATAACTACTATAATACTGCTCCTATGTACAAGAATATAACTACTATAATACTGCTCCCTATGTACAAGAATATAACTACTATAATACTGCTCCTATGTACAGAAATATAACTACTATAATACTGCTCCCTATGTACAAGAATATAACTACTATAATACTGCCCCTATGTACAAGAATATAACTACTATAATACGGCCCCTATGTACAAGAATATAACTACTATAATACTGCTCCTATGTACAGAAATATAACTACTATAATACTGCCCCTATGTACAAGAATATAACTACTATAATACTGCTCCTATGTACAAGAATATAACTACTATAATACTGCTCCCTATGTACAAGAATATAACTACTATAATACTGCTCCTATGTACAGAAATATAACTACTATAATACTGCTCCCTATGTACAAGAATATAACTACTATAATACTGCCCCTATGTACAAGAATATAACTACTATAATACTGCTCCCTATGTACAAGAATATAACTACTATAATACGGCCCCTATGTACAAGAATATAACTACTATAATACTGCCCCTATGTACAAGAATATAACTACTATAATACGGCCCCTATGTACAAGAATATAACTACTATAATACTGCTCCTATGTACAAGAATATAACTACTATAATACGGCCCCTATGTACAAGAATATAACTACTATAATACTGCCCCTATGTACAAGAATATAACTACTATAATACGGCCCCTATGTACAAGAATATAACTACTATAATACTGCCTCTATGTACAAGAATATAACTACTATAATACGGCCCCTATGTACAAGAATATAACTACTATAATACTGCTCCTATGTACAAGAATATAACTACTATAATACTGCCCCTATGTACAAGAATATAACTACTATAATACGGCCCCTATGTATAAGAATATAACTACTATAATACTGCCCCTATGTACAAGAATATAACTACTATAATACTGCCCCTATGTACAAAAATATAACTAATATAATACTGCCCCTATGTACAGGAATATAACTACTATAATACTGCCCCTATGTACAAAAATATAACTACTATAATACTGCCCCTATGTACAAGAATATAACTACTATAATACTGGCCCTATGTACAAGAATATAACTACTATAATACTGCCCCTATGTACAAGAATAGAACTACTATAATACTGCCCCTATGTACAAGAATATATCTCCTATAATACTGCTCCTATATACAAGAATATAACTACTATTATACGGCCCCTATGTACAAGAATATAACTACCATAATACTGCCCCCTATATACAAGAATATAACTACTATAATACTGCCCCTATGTACAAGAATATAACTACTATAATACTGCCCCTATGTACAAGAATATAACTACTATAATACTGCCCCTATGTACAAGAATATATCTCCTATAATACTGCTCCTATATACAAGAATATAACTACTATAATACTGCCCCTATGTACAAGAATATAACTAATATAATACTGCTCCTATATACAAGAATATAACTACTATAATACTGCCCCTATGTACAAGAATATAACTACTATAATACTGCCCCCTATGTACAAGAATATAACTACTATAATACTGCCCCTATGTACAAGAATATAACTACTATAATACTGCCCCTATGTACAGGAATATAACTACTATAATATAATACTGCCTCTATGTACAAGAATATACCTACTATTATACTGCCCCCTATGTACAGAATATAACTACTATAATACTGCCCCCTATGTACAAGAATATAACTACTATAATACTGCCCCTATGTACAAGAATATAACTACTATAATACTGCCCCCTATATACAAGAATATAACTACTATTATACTGCCCCCTATGTACAAGAATATAACTACTATAATACTGCCCCTATGTACAAGAATATAACTACTATAATACTGCCCCTATGTACAGGAATATAACTACTATAATATAATACTGCCTCTATGTACAAGAATATACCTACTATTATACTGCCCCCTATGTACAGAATATAACTACTATAATACTGCCCCCTATGTACAAGAATATAACTACTATAATACTGCCCCTATGTACAAGAATATAACTACTATAATACTGCCCCTATGTACAAGAATATAACTACTATAATACTGCCCCTATGTACAGGAATATAACTACTATAATATAATACTGCCTCTATGTACAAGAATATACCTATTATACTGCCCCCTATGTACAGAATATAACTACTATAATACTGCCCCCTATGTACAAGAATATAACTACTATAATACTGCCCCTATGTACAAGAATATAACTACTATAATACTGCCCCCTATATACAAGAATATAACTACTATTATACTGCCCCCTATGTACAAGAATATAACTACTATAATACTGCCCCTATGTACAAGAATATAACTACTATAATACTGCCCCTATGTACAGGAATATAACTACTATAATATAATACTGCCTCTATGTACAAGAATATACCTACTATTATACTGCCCCCTATGTACAGAATATAACTACTATAATACTGCCCCCTATGTACAAGAATATAACTACTATAATACTGCCCCTATGTACAAGAATATAACTACTATAATACTGCCCCTATGTACAAGAATATAACTACTATAATACTGCCCCTATGTACAGGAATATAACTACTATAATATAATACTGCCTCTATGTACAAGAATATACCTACTATTATACTGCCCCCTATGTACAGAATATAACTACTATAATACTGCCCCCTATGTACAAGAATATAACTACTATAATACTGCCCCTATGTACAAGAATATAACTACTATAACACTGCCTCCTATGTACAAGAATATAACTACTATAATACTGCTCCCTATGTACAATAATATGACTACTATAATACTGCCCCTATGTACAAGAATATAACTACTATAATACTGCTCCTATATACAAGAATATAACTACTATAATACTGCCCCTATGTACAAGAATATAACTACTATAATACTGCCCCTATGTACAAGAATATAACTACTATAATACTGCCCCTATGTACAAGAATATAACTACTATAACACTGCCTCCTATGTACAAGAATATAACTACTATAATACTGCTCCTATGTACAAGAATATAACTACTATAATACTGCCCCTATGTACAAGAATATAACTACTATAATACTGCCCCCTATGTACAAGAATATAACTACTATAATACTGCCCCCTATGTACAAGAATATAACTACTATAATACTGCTCCCTATGTACAAGAATATAACTACTATAATACTGCTCCTATGTGCAAGAATATAACTACTATATTACTGCCCCTATGTACAAGAATATAACTACTATAATACTGCCCCTATGTACAAGAATAGAACTACAATAATACTGCCCCCTATGTACAAGAATATAACTACTATAATACTGCCCCTATGTACAAGAATATAACTACTATAATACTGCCCCTATGTACAAGAATATAACTACTATAATACTGCCCCTATGTACAAGAATATAACTACTATAATACTGCCCCTATGTACAAGAATATAACTACTATAATACTGCCCCTATGTACCAGAATATAACTCCTATAATACTGTCCCTATGTACAAGAATATAACTCCTATAATACTGTCCGTATGTACAAGAATATAACTATTATAATACTGCCCCTATGTACAAGAATATAACTACTATAATACTGCCCCTATATACAAGAATATAACCACTATAATACTGCTCCTATGTACAAGAATATAACTCCTATAATACTGCCCCCTATGTACAAGAATATGATTACTACAATACTGCCCCTATGTACAAGAATATACAGTGCCTACAAGTAGTATTCAACCCCCTGCAGATTTAGCAGGTTTACACATTCGGAATTAACTTGGCATTGTGACATTTGGACTGTAGATCAGCCTGGAAGTGTGAAATGCAGCAAAAAAGAATGTTATTTCTTTTTTTATTTTTTTTTTTAAATTGTGAAAAGTTTATTCAGAGGTCATTTATTATTCAACCCCTCAAACCACAAGAATTCTGTTTGGTTCCCCTAAAGTATTAAGAAGTATTTCAGGCACAAAGAACAATGAGCGTCACATGTTTGGATTAATTATCTCTTTTTCCAGCCTTTTCTGACTAATTAAGACCCTCCCCAAACTTGTGAACAGCACTCATACTTGGTCAACATGGGAAAGACAAAGGAGCATTCCAAGGCCATCAGAGACAAGATCGTGGAGGGTCACAAGGCTGGCAAGGGGTACAAAACCCTTTCCAAGGAGTTGGGCCTACCTGTCTCCACTGTTGGGAGCATCATCCGGAAGTGGAAGGCTTATGGAACTACTGTTAGCCTTCCACGGCCTGGACAGCCTTTGAAAGTTTCCACCCGTGCCGAGGCCAGGCTTGTCCGAAAAGTCAAGGCTAACCCAAGGACAACAAGGAAGGAGCTCCGGGAAGATCTCATGGCAGTGGGGACATTGGTTTCAGTCAATACCATAAGTAACGTACTCCACCGCAATGGTTTCCGTTCCAGACGAGCCC
The DNA here is from genome assembly GCF_048569485.1 of Anomaloglossus baeobatrachus. Classification (NCBI taxonomy): domain Eukaryota; kingdom Metazoa; phylum Chordata; class Amphibia; order Anura; family Aromobatidae; genus Anomaloglossus; species Anomaloglossus baeobatrachus. The sequence goes on along the minus strand of NC_134364.1, from coordinate 24,991,163 downwards.
ATAAGGTACCTTTACTTTCAAAGCGTCATGTCAAGGCTCGTCTACAGTTTGCTCATGATCACTTGGAGGACTCTGAGACAGACTGGTTCAAGGTTCTCTGGTCTGATGAGACCAAGATCGAGATCTTTGGTGCCAACCACACACGTGACGTTTGGAGACTGGATGGCACTGCATACGACCCCAAAAATACCATCCCTACAGTCAAGCATGGTGGTGGCAGCATCATGCTGTGGGGCTGTTTCTCAGTCAAGGGGCCTGGCCATCTGGTCCGCATCCATGGGAAGATGGATAGCACGGCCTACCTGGAGATTTCGGCCAAGAACCTCCGCTCCTCCATCAAGGATCTTAAGATGGGTCGTCATTTCATCTTCCAACAAGACAACGACCCAAAGCACACAGCCAAGAAAACCAAGGCCTGGTTCAAGAGGGAAAAAATCAAGGTGTTGCAGTGGCCTAGTCAGTCTCCTGACCTTAACCCAATTGAAAACTTGTGGAAGGAGCTCAAGATTAAAGTCCACATGAGACACCCAAAGAACCTAGATAACTTGGAGAAGATCTGCATGGAGGAGTGTGCCAAGATAACTCCAGAGACCTGTGCCGGCCTGATCAGGTCTTATAAAAGACGATTATTAGCTGTAATTGCAAACAAGGGTTATTCCACAAAACATTAAACCTAGGGGTTGAATAATAATTGACCCACACTTTTATGTTGAAAATGTATTAAAATTTAACTGAGCAACATAACTTGTTGGTTTGTAAGATTTATGCATCTGTTAATAAATCCTGCTCTTGTTTGAAGTTTGCAGGCTCTAACTTATTTGCATCTTATCAAACCTGCTAAATCTGCAGGGGGTTGAATACTACTTGTAGGCACTGTAACTACTATAATACTGCCCCTATGTACAAGAATATAACTAATATAATACTGCCCCTATGTACAAGAATATAACTACTATAATACTGCTCCTATGTATAAGAATATAACTACTATAATACTGCCCCTATGTACAAGAATATAACTAATATAATACTGCCCCTATGTACCAGAATATAACTAATATAATACTGCCCCTATGTACAAGAATATAACTACTATAATACTGCCCCTATGTACAAGAATATAACTAATATAATACTGCCCCTATGTACAAGAATATAACTACTATAATACTGCTCCTATGTATAAGAATATAACTACTATAATACTGCCCCTATGTACAAGAATATAACTAATATAATACTGCCCCTATGTACCAGAATATAACTACTATAATACTGCCCCTATGTACAAGAATATAACTCCTATAATACTTTCCCTATGTACAAGAATATAACTACTATAATACTGCCCCTATGTACAAGAATATAACTACTATAATACTGCCCCCTATGTACAAGAATATAACTACTATAATACTGCCCATATGTACAAGAATATAACTACTATAATACTGCCCCTATGTACAAGAATATAACTACTATAATACTGCCCCTATGTACAAGAATATAACTACTATAATACTGCTCCCTATGTACAAGAATATAACTTCTACAATACTGCCCCTATGTACAAGAATATAACTAATATAATACTGCCCCTATGTACAAGAATATAACTACTATAATACTGCCCCTATGTACAAGAATATAACTACTATAATACTGCCTCTATGTACAAGAATATAACTTCTATAATACTGCCCCTATGTACAAGAATATCACTGCTATAATACTGCCCCCTATGTACAAGAATATAACTACTATAATACTGCCCCTATGTACAAGAATATAACTACTATAATACTGCCTCTATGTACAAGAATATAACTTCTATAATACTGCCTCTATGTACAAGAATATAACTTCTATAATACTGCCCCTATGTACAAGAATATAACTACTATTATTCCTTAATAGAGGTGATTGTGGGGTCTTTGAGCTTAGGCTCGCAGATTCTGTATCAGATTATGGGTCTTCTCTACACCGTGTCTGACGTTGCAGTGCAGACTCACTTAATGCACAACTGCAATTCCATGTACAGCCTATAGGGAAAAGTGGAGCTGTTTGTCTTTGAAGCGCACACATGTATACTGAAGGTGTATGGCGGAGCAGCACTCAGCACAGCTGTGGACATCTGTAGTCACCTTGATCACTGCCATACACAAGCCCTGTGTGTCCCTGCGGCCTGTGCCGATGCCAATGAGGCGTCAGCTGCCAGAACATGAAGCCGATGAGCATCCGGGGCTTGTGCCCCTGCGTCGGAGCCTTCCCCTGATCAGCGCGTGGGGATCAGCTCATCTCTCTGAATCTGCACAGCACAATGCGCCAATCCTGACCCCGGAGACTGGGATTGCTTCATTTATAAACATGATCGGGCGTTCAGCCGTCTGTCTGCATCTAAATCACTTCTGCCCCGTTTCCCCCACAAAGTGCAGGATGATCCGCCATGGCCCCGACCCGCTGCACACTACTGCAATAATGGCTGCTGCTAAATGGCTCGGCCCTCGGGCCGGCACAGTGACCTGATTCACAGCGCTGAGCAATTAGTGACAATGGAAGAGTAGTGAGTGCAGCTCCGGAGTGTAGTAATGTATGTACACAGTGACTGCACCAGCAGAATATTGAGTGCAGCTCTGGGGTATAATACAGGATAAGTAATGAAATGTATGTACACAGTTACTGCACCACCAGAATAGTGAGTGCAGCTCTGGAGTATAATACAGGATGTAACTCAGGATCAGTACAGGATCAGTAATATCTGTACACTGTGACTGCACCAGCAGAATAGTGAGTGCAGCTCTGGAGTATAACACAGGATGTAACTCAGGATCAGTACAGGATCTGTAATATCTGTACACTGTGACTGCACCAGCAGAATAGTGAGTGCAGCTCTGGAGTATAATACAGGAGGTAACTCAGGATCAGTACAGGATCAGTAATGTAATGTGTGTACACAGTGATTGCACCAGCAGAATAGTGAGTGCAGCTCTGGAATATAATACAGGAGGTAACTCAGGATCAGTAATGTAATGTATGTACCCAGTGACTGCACCAGCAGAATAGTGAGTACAGCTCTAGACTATAATACAGGATAAGTAATATAATGTATGTACACAGTGACTGCACCAGCAGAATAGTGAGTACAGCTCTGGACTATAATACAGGATCAGCAATGTAATGTATGTACACAGTGACTGCACCAGCAGAATAGTGAGTACAGCTCTGGACTATAATACAGGATCAGTAATGTAATGTATGTACACAGTGACTGCACCAGCAGAATAATGAGTGCAGCTCTGGAGTATAATACAGGATGTAACTCAGGATCAGTACAGGATCTGTAATATCTGTACACAGTGACTGCACCAGCAGAAGAGTGATTGCAGCTCTGGAGTATAATACAGGAGGTAACTCAGGATCAGTAATGTAATGTATGTACACAGTGACTCCACCAGCAGAATAGTGAGTACAGCTCTGGACTATAATACAGGATCAGTAATGTAATGTATGTACACAGTGACTGCACCAGCAGAATAATGAGTGCAGCTCTGGAGTATAATACAGGATGTAACTCAGGATCAGTACAGGATCTGTAATATCTGTACACAGTGACTGCACCAGCAGAAGAGTGATTGCAGCTCTGGAGTATAATACAGGAGGTAACTCAGGATCAGTAATGTAATGTATGCACACAGTGACTTCACCAGCAGAATAGTGAGTGCAGCTCTGGAGTAAAAGAGTAATAATGTAATACATTTACTAAAATACACTAAGCAAATAGTCAGATACAAAACTGACACAATCTGAGATGATATATTACAAGTCAGTTTTGTGCCTGAGGGGAATGTCCCTCACCGGCCGCCATCACCAGTGATTATTTGGATGGAGCCGGGTGCAGAGTTCGGGTCTCTGTGTCTGGCTTTGGATCAGCCACAACCTGAGTGATCTGGTAATTAGTCACATAAATACGGCACATGGGACAGAACCGATCCGGCCATAGTAGCGCCCGCTGATACCGATGGACGTGCACCTGGTGGAGGCCCCTTCTCTATAGCGCCCAGTGTAACATTACCCTCTAGCACTGAACTGACACAGCTCAGCTACATCCCTCCGCACTGAGAAGAGTTTGCAGCGTTCCCCATGTGGCCATAGAACGTACACCTGTTACTATAAGGTATTTTTTGCTATATAACCCCCCAAATCCTCCCATTTGTGCAGTATCCAAACCCACTGATGTAGCAGAGTTGAATGTGTTATTTCGCTAAGGCTTGTACTATTACTGCAACAGAAGCCAAGAATGACATAACAAACTCAGCTCTGCTACATGTGAAGGAGAGCGACAAGGCGATCAAAGCAATAACTGACGATGAGCCCGAGAACCGAGGAATATATCCCCCTGCGGCTGCGGAGAAGGGTGGTCCGAGAGGTGAATCATGTGTATATATTGCGGATATGTATATATATATACGGTATATATGCGGCTACACTACGGGGTCTGTGCAGAGACCATGTGAACACTACACATACACTTATCTCTCTGCTGTGCCCCCCCCTCCGGCAGTGACTGATGGTGCGGGGGGGGGGGCTCCGAACACTGGATGAGCCCGCCACAGGGACAATGACGAGCCAAGAGGAGCACACCGAATTATCCCTGTCACTCATCCAAGTCCCCGAACACAGGAGACGGCCAGATGTCACATCCCATCCAGCCGAGCGAGAGGAGAAGTGGGGTCATCACAGGGCCTGTCCCCGCATACCCCCCATACAGGAGGGCCAACGGGCGGGGAGAGAGTGGGCAGGGATGGATGGAGAGATGGATAGAGAGAGGTCCAAGATGGATGGAGAGAGAGAAGTAAGGGAGATAGATAGAGGGATAGATAGATAGATAGATAGAGGGATAGATAGATAGATAGAGGGATAGATAGATAGATAGAGGGATAGATAGATAGATAGATAGAGGGATAGATAGAGGGATAGATAGATAGATTGAGGGATAGATAGAGGGATAGATAGATAGATAGATAGAGGGATAGATAGATAGAGGGATAGATAGATAGATAGAGGGATAGATAGAGGGATAGATAGATAGATAGATAGATAGAGGGATAGATAGATAGAGGGATAGATAGATAGATAGATAGATAGATAGATAGATAGATAGATAGATAGATAGATAGATAGAGGGATAGATAGATAGATAGATAGATAGATAGATAGATAGATAGATAGATAGATAGATAGATAGATAGAGGGATAGATAGATAGATAGATAGATAGATAGATAGATAGATAGATAGATAGATAGATAGATAGATAGAGGGATAGATAGATAGATAGATAGATAGAGGGATAGATAGATAGAGGGATAGATAGATAGATGGATGGATGGATGGATGGATGGATAGATAGATAGATAGAGGGATAGATAGAGGGATAGATAGAGGGATAGATAGATAGATAGAGGGATAGATAGATAGATAGAGGGATAGATAGAGGGATAGATAGATAGAGGGATAGATAGATAGAGGGATAGATAGATAGATAGAGGGAGAGATAGATAGATAGATAGATAGATAGAGGGATAGATAGATAGAGGGATAGATAGATAGAGGGATAGATAGATAGATAGATAGATAGATAGAGGGATAGATAGAGGGATAGATAGATAGAGGGATAGATAGATAGATAGATAGATAGAGGGAGAGATAGATAGATAGATAGATAGAGGGATAGATAGATAGATAGAGGGATAGATAGATAGATAGATAGATAGATAGATAAATAGAGGGATAGATAGAGGGATAGATAGATAGATAGAGGGATAGATAGATAGAGGGATAGATAGAGGGATAGATAGATAGAGGGATAGATAGATAGAGGGATAGATAGATAGAGGGATAGATAGATAGATAGAGGGATAGATAGATAGATAGATAGAGGGATAGATAGATAGATAGAGGGATAGATAGATAGATAGATAGATAAATAGAGGGATAGATAGAGGGATAGATAGATAGATAGAGGGATAGATAGATAGATAGATAGAGGGATAGATAGATAGAGAGATGGATAGATAGAGGGATGGATAGATAGAGGGATATGAGATGGATAGATATATAGATAGAGGGATGGATAGATAGAGGGATGGATAGATAGAGGGATGGATAGATAGATAGATAGATAGATAGATAGATAGAGGGATAGATAGATAGATAGATAGATAGATGGATAGATAGAGGGATATGAGATGGATAGAGGGATAGACTTGATATATATGATTTATAAAGGCTCTTGTTATGATGGCCCCTGTAGATGGCATATTTTGGGCTGTCTTACTGACCCTCTCCAGAAGGCAGTCACTCACCCCTGGGTTCCTCTCTCTGCAGGATGAATTATTCATGGCGCACACCTCTATCACCCCATCAATCGGAGAGTGCAGGACGCTCGCTGACTGGTGGTAGGATGCCGCTCGCTGACTGGTGGTAGGATGCCGCTCGCTGACTGGTGGTAGGATGCCGCTCGCTGACTGGTGGTAGGATGCCGCTCACTGACTGGTGGTAGGACGCCGCTCGCTGAGTGCTGGTAGGACACCGCTCGCTGAGTGCTGGTAGGATGCCGCTCGCTGAGTGCTGGTAGGATGCCGCTCGCTGAGTGCTGGTGGTAGGATGCTCGCTGACTGGTGGTAGGACGCCGCTCGCTGAGTGCTAGGACGCCGCTCGCTGAGTGCTAGGACGCCGCTCGCTGAGTGCTGGTAGGACGTCGCTCGCTGAGTGCTGGTAGGACACCGCTCGCTGAGTGCTGGTAGGACGCCGCTCGCTGAGTGCTGGTAGGACGCCGCTCGCTGAGTGCTGGTAGGACGCCGCTCGCTGAGTGCTGGTAGGACGCCGCTCGCTGAGTGCTGGTAGGACGCCGCTCGCTGAGTGCTGGTAGGACGTCGCTCGCTGAGTGCTGGTAGGACGCTCGCTGAGTGCTGGTAGGACGCCGCTCGCTGAGTGCTGGTAGGACGCCGCTCGCTGCTTTCCTCCTTTACATTCCCTGGTGCTTGGATGAGGCAATTGCTCACAGTGCACTTCCCTAATTGAATCTTGACAATGGCTTGTGGTCATACGTAGGACGGTCTGATACGTGGCTCATTATAACAGGCAGCCCACCCCCTTTTGTGCGGCTGTTACCCCCCACCCTATGCCACATTCCTCCAGGCCCCCTCCCCCAGCCTTCCCACAGATGAGTGGAGCTGTACCAGCACATGGGCCGGCGATGGCACTGGATACTCTGATGCCATTTCACACCCCGCATCTTACACATCGCTGGCACTGCTCTTATGTGGCACAGGTGCCCCCTACGTTACACCCTGAACTGACACCCTCTCAGCGCCTGCTCCAAGACGACCCCTGGACTATAAAATGCTGTGTCACTGGTGTGACCCCAATGTCCCCTCTATACTGTGAGGCCCATACAATGCCACATAGGATCTTAGGAACCCCCGTGGAGGAATATGGTATAGCTGCTGTCCATAGCATGCCAGCAGCCGCATACAAGCTCTTGGTTACTCGCAGTCCTTATCACCCTCAGCTGCTGCATCCAAAGAAGACCATAATACGGTACCCACAAGAAGGACCAGGCATGGAAGCAGTCCCCCATAATCTCTAAGATACCTCCTGAAAGGACCAGGGCATGGCACCAATGCCCATGATCTCTTTAGTAGTCTCAGAAGGACCAGGACATGGCAGCAGTCCTCCATCAGCTCTTGGGTACCCTTATGAAGGACCAGGCATGGCAGCAGTGCCCCTAATCTCTTTGGAAGCCTCATGAAGGGCCAAGACATGGCAGCAGTGCCCATGATCTCTTAGGTACCCTAATGCAGGACGGGTAACGGCAGCAGTCTCCCATCAGTTTTTGGGTACCCCCATGAAGGACCAGGGCCGGCAGAAGTCCCCCATCAACTCTTGGGTACCCCTCCTTGTCCTTGCCACAGCCCCAGTTCCCTATCAGCTCTTGGGTACCTCCATGAACGACCAGGCCTGGCAGACGTGCCCCCATGATCTCTTACGTACCCTTTACGAAGGAGCATGTCATGGCAGCAGTTCCCCATCAGCTCTTGGATACCCCCATGACGGACCAGGCAAAGCATCAGTACCACATGATCTCTGGGGTACCCACATGAAGAACAGGACAGACAGCAGTCCCCCATTATCTCTTGAGTACCCTCGACCTTGGCACAGCCCCAATCCAATATCAACTCTTGGGTACCCTTCTCCTTGGTACAGTCTCAGTCCCTTTTCAGATCTTGGGTACCCTCATCCTTGGCACAGCCCTAGCTCCCCTCAGTTGCTCGGTACCCTCCTTAGCACAGCCTCTCAGCTCCTGGTACCCTCCTTGGCATAGCCGCCCTCAGCTCTTGGGTGCCCTGCTTGGCACAGCCCCCTCAGCTCCTGAGTACCCTCCTTGGCACAGCCCCCTAAGCTAGTGAGTACCCTCCTTGGCACAGCCCCCTCAGCTCCTGAGTACCCTCCTTGGCACAGCCTTCTCACCTCTTGGGTACCTTCCTTGCCACAGCCCCGGCCTCACCTCTTGAGTACCCTCTTTCGCACAGCCCCCTCACCTCTTGGGTACCCTCTTTCGCACTGCCCCCTCACCTCTTGGGTACCTTCCTTGCCACAGCCCCCCTCACCTCTTGAGTACCCTCTTTCGCACTGCCCCCTCACCTCTTGAGTACCCTCTTTCGCACTGCCCCCTCACCTCTTGAGTACCCTCTTTCGCACTGCCCCCTCACCTCTTGGGTACCCTCTTTCACCCTCTTTCGCACAGCCCCCTCACCTCTTGGGTACCCTCTTTCGCACTGCCCCCTCACCTCTTGGGTACCCTCCTTGGCACAGCCCCCTCACCTCTTGGGTACCTTCCTTGCCACAGCCCCGGCCTCACCTCTTGAGTACCCTCTTTCGCACTGCCCCCTCACCTCTTGGGTACCCTCCTTGCCACAGCCCCCTCACCTCTTGGGTACCCTCTTTCGCACTGCCCCCTCACCTCTTGCGTACCCCCTTTTGCACAGCCCCCTCACCTCTTGGGTACCCTCCTTGGCACAGCCCCCTCACCTCTTGGGTACCCTCTTTTGCACTGCCCCCTCACCTCTTGGGTACCCTCTTTCGCACAGCCCCCTCACCTCTTGAGTACCCTCTTTCGCACTGCCCCCTCACCTCTTGGGTACCCTTTTTCGCACTGCCTCCTCACCTCTTGGGTACCCTCTTTCGCACTGCCCCCTCACCTCTTGGGTACCCTCCCTGGCACAGCCCCCTCACCTCTTGAGTACCCTCTTTCGCACTGCCCCCTCACCTCTTGAGTACCCTCACCTCTTGGGTACCCTCCCTGGCACAGCCCCCCCTCACCTCTTGAGTACCCTCTTTCGCACAGCCCCCTCACCTCTTGGGTACCCTCTTTCGCACTGCCCCCTCACCTCTTGAGTATCCTCTTTTTCACTGCCCCCTCACCTCTTGGGTACCCTCTTTCGCACTGCCCCCTCACCTCTTGGGTACCTTCCTTGCCACAGCCCCCCTCACCTCTTGGGTACCCTCTTTCGCACTGCCCCCTCACCTCTTGGGTACCCTCTTTCGCACTGCCCCCTCACCTCTTTGGCACCCTCCCTGGCACAGCCCCCTCACCTCTTGGGTACCCTCTTTCGCACTGCCCCCTCACCTCTTGGGCACCCTCCCTGGCACAGCCCCCTCACCTCTTGGGTACCCTCTTTCGCACTGCCCCCTCACCTCTTGGGTACCCTCCCTGGCACAGCCCCCTCACCTCTTGAGTACCCTCTTTCGCACTGCCCCCTCACCTCTTGAGTACCCTCACCTCTTGGGCACCCTCCCTGGCACAGCCCCTCACCTCTTGGGTACCCTCTTTCGCACTGCCCCCTCACCTCTTGAGTACCCTCTTTCGCACTGCCCCCTCACCTCTTGGGCACCCTCCCTGGCACAGCCCCCTCACCTCTTGGGTACCCTCTTTTGCACTGCCCCCTCACCTCTTGAGTATCCTCTTTTGCACTGCCCCCTCACCTCTTGGGTACCCTCTTTCGCACTGCCCCATGACCTCTTGAGTACCCTCACCTCTTGGGTACCCTCCCTGGCACAGCCCCCCTCACCTCTTGGGTACTCTCTTTCGCACTGCCCCCTCACCTCTTGAGTACCCTCACCTCTTGGGTACCCTCCCTGGCACAGCCCCCCTCACCTCTTGAGTATCCTCTTTTGCACTGCCCCCTCACCTCTTGGGTACCCTCTTTCGCACTGCCCCATCACCTCTTGAGTACCCTCACCTCTTGGGTACCCTCCCTGGCACAGCCCCCCTCACCTCTTGGGTACCCTCTTTCGCACTGCCCCATCACCTCTTGAGTACCCTCACCTCTTGGGTACCCTCCCTGGCACAGCCCCCCTCACCTCTTGGGTACCCTCTTTCGCACTGCCCCCTCACCTCTTGGGCACCCTCCCTGGCATAGCCCCCTCACCTCTTGGGTACCCTCTTTCGCACTGCCCCCTCACCTCTTGAGTATCCTCTTTTGCACTGCCCCCTCACCTCTTGGGTACCCTCTTTCGCACAGCCCCCTCACCTCTTGGGTACCCTCTTTCGCACTGCCCCCTCACCTCTTGGGTACCCTCTTTCGCACTGCCCCCTCACCTCTTGGGTACCCTCCCTGGCACTGCCCCCTCACCTCTTGGGTACCCTCTTTCGCACTGCCCCCTCACGTCTTGCGTACCCTCTTTCGCACTGCCCCCTCAGCTGTTGGGTACCCTCTTTCGCACTGCCTCCTCACCTCTTGGGTACCTTCCTTGCCACAGCCCCGGCCTCACCTCTTGGGTACCCTCTTTCGCACTGCCCCCTCACCTCTTGGGTACCCTCCCTGGCACTGCCCCCTCACCTCTTTGGCACCCTCCCTGGCACAGCCCCCTCACCTCTTGGGTACCCTCTTTCGCACTGCCCCCTCACCTCTTGGGCACCCTCCCTGGCACAGCCCCCTCACCTCTTGGGTACTCTCTTTCGCACTGCCCCCTCACCTCTTGGGTACCCTCCCTGGCACAGCCCCCTAACCTCTTGAGTACCCTCTTTCGCACTGCCCCCTCACCTCTTGAGTACCCTCACCTCTTGGGTACCCTCCCTGGCACAGCCCCCCCTCACCTCTTGGGTACCCACTTTCGCACTGCCCCCTCACCTCTTGGGCACCCTCTTTCGCACTGCCCCCTCACCTCTTGGGTTCCCTCTTTCGCACTGCCCCCTCACCTCTTGGGCACTCTTTCGCACTGCCCCCTCACCTCTTGGGTACCCTCTTTCGCACTGCCCCCTCACCTCTTGCGTACCCTCTTTCGCACTGCCCCCTCACCTCTTGGGCACCCTCTTTCGCACTGCCCCCTCACCTCTTGGGTTCCCTCTTTCGCACTGCCCCCTCACCTCTTGGGTACCCTCTTTCGCACTGCCCCCTCACCTCTTGGGTACCCTCTTTCGCACTGCCCCCTCACCTCTTTGGCACCCTCCCTGGCACAGCCCCCTCACCTCTTGGGTACCCTCTTTCGCACTGCCCCCTCACCTCTTGGGCACCCTCCCTGGCACAGCCCCCTCACCTCTTGGGTACCCTCTTTCGCACTGCCCCCTCACCTCTTGGGTACCCTCCCTGGCACAGCCCCCTCACCTCTTGAGTACCCTCTTTCGCACTGCCCCCTCACCTCTTGAGTACCCTCACCTCTTGGGCACCCTCCCTGGCACAGCCCCCTCACCTCTTGGGTACCCTCTTTCGCACTGCCCCCTCACCTCTTGAGTACCCTCTTTCGCACTGCCCCCTCACCTCTTGGGCACCCTCCCTGGCACAGCCCCCTCACCTCTTGGGTACCCTCTTTTGCACTGCCCCCTCACCTCTTGAGTATCCTCTTTTGCACTGCCCCCTCACCTCTTGGGTACCCTCTTTCGCACTGCCCCATGACCTCTTGAGTACCCTCACCTCTTGGGTACCCTCCCTGGCACAGCCCCCCTCACCTCTTGGGTACTCTCTTTCGCACTGCCCCCTCACCTCTTGAGTACCCTCACCTCTTGGGTACCCTCCCTGGCACAGCCCCCCTCACCTCTTGAGTATCCTCTTTTGCACTGCCCCCTCACCTCTTGGGTACCCTCTTTCGCACTGCCCCATCACCTCTTGAGTACCCTCACCTCTTGGGTACCCTCCCTGGCACAGCCCCCCTCACCTCTTGGGTACCCTCTTTCGCACTGCCCCATCACCTCTTGAGTACCCTCACCTCTTGGGTACCCTCCCTGGCACAGCCCCCCTCACCTCTTGGGTACCCTCTTTCGCACTGCCCCCTCACCTCTTGGGCACCCTCCCTGGCATAGCCCCCTCACCTCTTGGGTACCCTCTTTCGCACTGCCCCCTCACCTCTTGAGTATCCTCTTTTGCACTGCCCCCTCACCTCTTGGGTACCCTCTTTCGCACAGCCCCCTCACCTCTTGGGTACCCTCTTTCGCACTGCCCCCTCACCTCTTGGGTACCCTCTTTCGCACTGCCCCCTCACCTCTTGGGTACCCTCCCTGGCACTGCCCCCTCACCTCTTGGGTACCCTCTTTCGCACTGCCCCCTCACGTCTTGCGTACCCTCTTTCGCACTGCCCCCTCAGCTGTTGGGTACCCTCTTTCGCACTGCCTCCTCACCTCTTGGGTACCTTCCTTGCCACAGCCCCGGCCTCACCTCTTGGGTACCCTCTTTCGCACTGCCCCCTCACCTCTTGGGTACCCTCCCTGGCACTGCCCCCTCACCTCTTTGGCACCCTCCCTGGCACAGCCCCCTCACCTCTTGGGTACCCTCTTTCGCACTGCCCCCTCACCTCTTGGGCACCCTCCCTGGCACAGCCTCCTCACCTCTTGGGTACTCTCTTTCGCACTGCCCCCTCACCTCTTGGGTACCCTCCCTGGCACAGCCCCCTAACCTCTTGAGTACCCTCTTTCGCACTGCCCCCTCACCTCTTGAGTACCCTCACCTCTTGGGTACCCTCCCTGGCACAGCCCCCCCTCACCTCTTGGGTACCCACTTTCGCACTGCCCCCTCACCTCTTGGGCACCCTCTTTCGCACTGCCCCCTCACCTCTTGGGTTCCCTCTTTCGCACTGCCCCCTCACCTCTTGGGCACTCTCTTTCGCACTGCCCCCTCACCTCTTGGGTACCCTCTTTCGCACTGCCCCCTCACCTCTTGCGTACCCTCTTTCGCACTGCCCCCTCACCTCTTGGGCACCCTCTTTCGCACTGCCCCCTCACCTCTTGGGTTCCCTCTTTCGCACTGCCCCCTCACCTCTTGGGTACCCTCTTTCGCACTGCCCCCTCACCTCTTGGGTACCCTCTTTCGCACTGCCCCCTCACCTCTTGCGTACCCTCTTTCGCACTGCCCCCTCACCTCTTGGGCACCCTCTTTCGCACTGCCCCCTCACCTCTTGGGTTCCCTCTTTCGCACTGCCCCCTCACCTCTTGGGTACCCTCTTTCGCACTGCCCCCTCACCTCTTGGGTACCCTCTTTCGCACTGCCCCCTCACCTCTTGGGCACCCTCCCTGGCACAGCCCCCTCACCTTGTGCAGCTTCCACATGGCCCCCAGCGCCTTCACCTCGTGGCTGCTGTGCTTGCCCTCCTCCAGGCACTGGTAGCACACCGGCATCTTGCACTGCACGCAGTACATGCTGTGGTTCTCCAGCTCGTGGTCGGTGCAGGTGGAGATCTTGCGGGGGCTCAGCCGGCGGCTCACCCTGCCCTGTGCCGGCGGCAGCAGGCGGTGCTTGGCCAGCGGTCCCCGCGGCGGGTGGCAGCGCAGGCGGCAGGGCTCGCAGTAGAAGACGTCGCACTGCTCGCACATCACCGTGGCCTCCTTCGGGCTCTTCTCGCACAGCTGGCACCGCAGCGCCGCCGCCTTGCTCTGCTGGTAGCGCTCGATCACCCCCTCCAGCACCCGGTTCTTGGCGAAGCCCCGCAGCCCCCGCTCGTCCAGCAGCAGGGAGCGGTGGCACTGCGGGCAGGTCAGGCACTGGTTGCGGGCGGGAGGCAGCAGCGCCCCGGAGGAGTGGTGGTGCGGCAGGTGCGGGGCCGGCATGCTCGGCGGGAACACGCGCACCCCGTTGGGGGACTTCTGGCAGGGGGTGGTGGGCGCGCTGGCGAAGCCCCCGTACGAGCCGTAGCCGCTGTCCGCCTCGCTGTACAGGCTCATCTTGTCCAGGTCCAGGTAGTCGTAGTCGGACAGCCCGGACGCGCGGCGGCTCTGCGGGGACTCGGCGTCCGGCGTCTGCACCAGGATGTTGCGGGCACAGGCCAGGCACAGGCTGTGGGAACAGGGCAGGATCAGGGGCTCCCGGTAGAAGGAGCCGCACACGGGACACTTCAATTCTTCCTCCATCTCTTCCATATGGATCCGGTCCGCCCTGTGCTGCAGCTGCAGCGACACTGCGGGGAGAAGCGCCCGGCCAGGGGAGGGCACCACCGAGCTGGCGCGCTATTGGCCGGCTGCCGTCCTGCGCTCTGCTTCCATTGGTTACTAAGGAAACAGGGCGGGGCTAAAGGATGCTCAGCAGCATCAGACGCCTCTTCAGGAACAGTAATTGGTTTATCTTCTGTCAATCAAATAAAGGGGAGGGGCGAAAAGATGCTCAGCGGCAGCATCAGCACCGCCCCTCCCCCTCAGCCCCGGCGGCAGCGGCCATCCTCCGGCCCGGGGGCAGCCACCCACCCCGGAACCTGCAGCCCGGGGCCAGGACCCAGCGGAGGAGGGTGCCCAGAGGAGAGACCGCAGAGCAGAAGGAGGAGCGCAGCTCTGGAGGATAATGCAGGAGACGTCATGTCATGTGTGAATACACAGTGACTGCACAGCAGAAGGGGGAGTGCGGCTCTGGAGGATAATGCAGGAGACGTCATGTATGTGTGAATACACAGTGACTGCACAGCAGAAGAGGGAGTGCGGCTCTGGAGGATAATGCAGGAGACGTCATGTCATGTGTGAATACACAGTGACTGCACAGCAGAAGGGGGAGTGCGGCTCTGGAGGATAATGCAGGAGACGTCATGTCATGTGTGAATACACAGTGACTGCACAGCAGAAGGGGGAGTGCGGCTCTGGAGGATAATGCAGGAGACGTCATGTATGTGTGAATACACAGTGACTGCACAGCAGAAGAGGGAGCGCAGCTCTGGAGAATAATACAGGATGTAACTCAGGATCAGTAATATAATGTATGTACACAGTGACTGCACCAGCAGAATAGTGAGTGCAGCTCTGGAGTATAATACAGGAGGTAACTCAGGATCAGTAATGTATGTACACAGTGACTGCACTAGCAGAATAGTGAGTGCAGCTCTGGAGTATAATACAGGGTGTAACTCAGGATCAGTAATGTAATGTATGTACACAGTGACTGCACTAGCAGAATAGTGAGTGCAGCTCTGGAGTATAATACAGGGTGTAACTCAGGATCAGTACAGGATCAGTAATGAAATGTATGTACACAGTGACTGCACCAGCAGAATAGTGAGTGCAGCTCTGGAGTATAATACAGGAGGTAATTGAGGATCAGTAATGTAATGTATATACACAGTGACTGCACCAGCAGAATAGTGAGTGCAGCTCTGGAGTATAATACAGGAGGTAACTCAGGATCAGTAATGAAATGTATGTACACAGTGATTGCACCAGCAGAATAGTGAGTGCTGCTCTGGAGTATAATACAGGATAGTTTTATGTAGATTATTTCTGAATGTGAAGCTGTAGATGGTGTCCGGCCCTCCTGTAATTAGCCCCCCGTAGATTGCAGTGACCACCTTTGGTGGGTTTCCCAGCGCTCACTACTGACACGCAGGATACAGACGTCTGATACAACCACTGGGAGAATTAACAACACACTATCAATTCTGGTGCGGTTTCTTGAGACATTTATGGCTTTTCTATAAAGGTCAAGTCTTTAATAGAGCGGTTATACCCACAATGGAGAGGAGAGCCCCGATGGTGAAAGGCCGCGGTAATTTCCAATCTTACAGGTATTAGGTCAGGTCATAGAAAACTGCTCATGAAAACAGGTGTAGCGTGAAATAAAGGACGAAGCCAAGTAAAGATTCTAACATGTGATGTATGAACATGTCCTGTCCGTCTGCGGGTCCTCGGCGTCTGCCCCATGGATGCCGTCCTGCATTGAGGCTGATGGTAGTAATCTCCTCTGTAGCCAATTAGATCAGTACGGCAGCAGGAGATGAGGATGTTGATGTTGCAGGGGGCAGTGACCGCACATATTTGCCATGTCCAGCATTGTCTCCACTACATATCCCTGGTGCACGACTGGAGGATTTTTGGAGGTGCAATGTGCCGTTTTCGAGCAGCGCAGTCTCATTTGGCGGGTTAGTTATAATGCGCGTGTTGTTAATTATTTTACAGCATTTAGTAATGTTGATTTGCTGATAAAATGAGAAAAGTTAATGATCCTTGTGAATTCTATCTCCTGCATCAATTCTATGGTCGTTAATGGTTATGGGCCGTCGTGAAAGAGTCGTAATGGAGGCGCCCGTAATCTCTCCGAGGAGCGATGACATTGTCCTGCAGCATCCAAAGGTTAATACTCATCAATGTGTATTACGATCATCTGCGGGTACTGCACAGACTGGCCTGTGCAGAGGATGTATTCACAATTGTAGCCCGGTGTAAGTCCCAAGAAAGAAAGTCCAAGGAGGTCAAACAGCAGAACCGATGCTTCTAGAGGTTAAAGTGCTAGGAAACAGCAGCATAGTACAGTCACAATGCTCACCCATATAATAATGTGTCCTGATGTGCTCACCCATATAATAATATGTCCTGACGCGCGTTTCGCCTGGGCTTCATCTCATCTTCATTTCTCAGTCCAAGCATCCAGTTTATATAATCATTGTGTAATATTAAATGATCCTCCTCTGTATTGATTACCGTGCAAAGTTTAGTTTCATCTGCAAATATTGAAATTCTGTTCTGTATGTCCACAAACTCATTAATAAATTTGTTTGAGAAAAGAGGGCCCAACGCTGACCTGTTTCATCTGCAAATATTGAAATTTTACTCTGTATGCCCACAAAGTCATTAATAAATATGTTATAGAGAAAATGGCCCAATGCTGACCCCTGTGGTACCCCACTATTATCTGTGACCCAGTCCAAGTGTGTTCCCTTAATAACCACCATTTGTTTCCAATCACTGACACATTTATTAACCCAGTAACACATACTATATTTCCCCTATTCCCATTATTCTCATTATATGTACCAACATTTTGTGGCACTGTATCAAACACCTTTGAAAAGTCCATATACTGTAGTCAACATCCACTGCATTTTCCTGGTCCAGTCAGGAATGTACCTCCTCATGGAAGCTGATCAGATTAGTGTGACAGGTCCGATCCTTCATAAACCCATGTTCTTGGGATTCTGCAAGATAGCATCTCTTAGGAAATCCTCAAGGATTTTACCCACAGTAAAGGCTAAACTGCACAATCCCTTTTTATTACAATGGTTTCCCCAATCATTAGTTTTTTCAAGGTTGATCCACTGCTCAGCCGCTCAGTAATCAGTGCTGATCTTCCATGGAATGAAGGAACAAGTGTTGAAATTCCCTGCAGCGCCACCACAGGCAAAAATGCAACATTACAATTTTTCAATTAATAGACTATGTAATACGCTGCTTTGTGTGGTCCTCTGAAGCAAAAGGTTCCTTGTAGCCGCTCTTAATGATAGCAGTTACCATTTTGGAGTCATCCTCCATTAATCTAGAAGCAAAATTGAGGTTTTTTTGCACCAGATAACCCTCTAAATCTTAGGTGGAAATACTTAAAGGAATAAGAAAAGGAGCTCAAAAGGTAACTTAAGGAAAACCTAACACTTCATTTTATTAATTGAATCCTAAAATTTCTATGTTTCAGGTGGGTTTGATGTGGAGAAGAATCTCCCTTTGTCTTAATTCACACAGTATCACTGCATGTAAGGTTTTCCCATGGCTTTTAGGGGATGTGTTGTCAGAAATTGGCCTCAGATTTTTGCATTTCATTTTTTCAGACATTTTTGGATTTTTTTTTTAACATCATGAACTTTTTCAAACATAAAATTAGTAATTTTGCAATTTTCACACTGACTACTGGGGCTGTTTTAAACTCATTCTTCCTTTCGTTTCAGGAAGACTTTACAGTAGTTTCTTTGTCCTCAGAGGCAGAGTTACAATGACAGGTAACAATAGATGTCACAGCTCCCCCCTCCCTTCCATATGTGTAAAAGGGTAGTTATTAATGGTATACACTCAGACTGGGTCCCAGTTTACAGTGCAGTACTACAGGGGTCAGTATTGGGCCCTTTTCTCTCTATCACATTCATTAATTACCTTGTGGGCATACAGAGAAGAATTTCAAATTTTGTACATTGTAACGCTCGCGGAAATGGTACTGAGACAAGCAAAAGTGGACCCACTGGACCACAGGGAGACCCCAGGACTACCCTTTCATGGGGTAAAATCTGGGACTGTGGCAGCTGACCCCTAGGAAAGGGGCGGACAAAGGAGCAGACAGGACTGAATCTCAAATGCAGTCAGGGACCACCTGGTTGGCTAAAGGCAGACAGCACGGGCTGGGACCAGGTATAGGCAAAAACAGGAATGGAACCAGGTGTCAATAGACAGGATGGGCTAGGACCAGGTACAGGTAGGAACAGTACTGGAACCAGGTGCCAATAAGCAGGGCGGGACTGGACCACGTACAGGCAGGAACAGGACTGGGCCCAGGTGCCAACAGCCAGGATGGGCTGTTAGCCAGGAACAGGCATGACAGGAACAGGACTGGAAGCAGGTGCCAATAGACAGGACCGGCTGGGGCCAGGTACAGGCAGGAAATGGACTAGACAGGACAGGACAAGCAGGACGGGACAAGTGACCTGACAACAAGCTAGACAGCGTAAAACTGAATAGGACCTGATGTGTTGAACAGGCACCTCCCCAAGTGGGAGTGTGTCTTAAGTACCCAGTGCCTTTAAGTGATAGGCACTTCCTCAGAGTGGTGCACTGGCCCTTTAAGAGGCTTGCTTCTGGAGGTTCTGTGACGCACTCACAGACTCTGGAGGGGGGAAGGAGGAGGCACCCACGTGAAGAAGAGCAGGAACACTGGGTAGCATAGAGGGAGCTGCCGCGGCGGTGCGTGACAGCGCGTCCCTGCAGGAGTGGAGAGCGAGGATTGCAGGAACGCAGCGCCACACACATGTTTATTAGTTGCTTCAGTACAGAAGATCGAGATCTGATCATTGATGCTAATGTACATGTTTATTTTCAGAAACAACAGGAAGTTATATTCTTAAACATGCCCAAGTGGGCTGCCTGAAATCTGCTGCAAGATCTCTCATTTTTAATAAAGATTGTGATGTATATATAAAAAAATTGCCCAAATTTACAAAAAAAAAATTGCATATAACACAAAAACCTGATGTAGGTCATATTCCGATGACACATTTCTTTTGAGCCAATAAGGACGATATATCCATACCTTATATGCATTCACTTTCTACAAATAGTGGATTTTCTTTTAATAAACCGGAGCCCGTCCTAAGACGCAGCGTTACATAAACAGGCATTGGCTTGAGGCTGAACTCCACGGGAAGCCTCCTATGATGTATCAGAGAAATAAATCTGCATGTTATTATGGCTACATTTGCATAAAGGGACAAACCTGGGGACTAAAGTGGGATTTTACAAAAGTTCAGCTTTCAGATTGACATGATAAAGTCAGATTTAGTCAATTTCATGATCTCAGATTGCTATAAGGGAATGAAGAGACTTAGGTCTTGATTTTAGCATCAAAACTATGTGTCACAGTTATCTCCATGTTGTTGGAGACTAGTGATAGCTTTAGGACTGGAGCGTCTCATTTCCAACCGGGGTTCTACATTTAAATGTTATTTCGTTTCTTTTGGCACTGAAACGGTTAATGTCAGTTTTGCTGCTAGCAGCTTTTCCTGCAGTTCCTAGCTGACTTTGTAGCCACTCCCCTTCAGGTTTAAATAGAGGTGTTTCCCAGCAATCCTTGCTGAAGATACAAATTAATTTGTTCTCTGGCCGCCTTGGAGGAAGGTTCTGCTTTGGAGTTTTCCTGTTCTCAGGCTTTATCCTTTTTTGTTACATTTCCCCCTGTTTGTCTCATCTTACCTTGTGTCTTGTTAGTGCAGTATTGAGGTCTAGTGAACCTCACCTGCCTTTCACTAGCCAGGGCATCCATAGGGTCTTCTCAGAGTCTCAGGTTCCTGCTCGGCGACAGATGTGGAGACTGTATAGGGACTGGCTAGTAGAGTAGGGACAGCTGCAGGTGAGGATAGAAGGTGTCCCACCGACCTCTCTCATTCGTTCCAGGGCCTCCTGCTATTATTGTGTCCCCGGCGTCCCCTTTGTTGTGTTTTTCTTGTGCGTCAGACGAATGTAGGTCCGTAACGCCCCCGCCATGCTTGTCACACCTGGTAAGAGTGACACTAAGACTTCTCACTAGTGAGGAGTTGCTACAATTGTATCCAGTCTATAAAGTCCTCGGAGCTAAAGTGTCTGGACTAGTAACTGATACTTTTGGACTTGAAATGATCATCTGTGAGAAGTTTTGTGAGACAATGTTTTCAGCTTCTGGAAGTAGCACTGATCTCACCAAACTGCTTCTCCTAAATCTGTCACATCTGCACGAGGATCTGCTCCTGTGACATCTGCTTCTGTCACCGGGTGCCCCCGCATTCATTCTGCAGGAGGTGCCGGTGATGGAGGAGCTCTCGGGGCAAGGAGCTTTAGGTGGTGCAGGCTCTGTCCAGCCACTAAAACCTCTGTCAGTATGGATGTGTGCAGTCCAGCTGGAGTAATAAGCCCCTTGCCTTGGCCAATGGGACAGCACCACACCCTACTAAAACTCCCAGCAGATATAGTTCATTCTAGCTCTGGTTTGCTTCTGTTTTTGTTTCTTATTTTTATTTCAACCCTTATATTAATAAAATGAGGATTCCACCAAAAATCTCTTAATTTCTTAATTCTATAATCTCAGGACCCCCACCCATGCAGCCCCTAATGCTCATTGATGAATCTCAGTAATGTATTAGTTAATGAAGGAGTATTTGTAATAAAAGGAAGGCTTAAGACGTTTCATGTAGATACGTTCCCACATGCTGCGGAGGTGGCAGTGCGCTCACTGCAGTGACACACACAATGTCACCCGTTACCGTCATCTGTAATTATTCCAATAGTTCCGGCTCTATACATCACTGTATGAGGGAGGACTGTCAGCGCGGTGACACACGAGACGCTCGGTACATGGAGTTATAGCGAAGCCTTCTACAGTCTCCCAGAGAATAACATTCTAATGTCTGAATAATGCCGCCATATACTGACCACACAACGCTGCTTATCAATTCCTACAGGGGTTGTCCCATAAATAACTGATGACCTATCCACAGAATAGTCGCTAAACATATGATTGATGGAGGTCTGGCTGCTGAGACCCCCAATGATCCTAGTACATGGACCCAAAGTCACCCATGTAAAAGGAGTGGTAATGAGCATGTGCGACCACCGGAAAATGAATGGATCAGTGGTCGCACATGCTCACTACAGCTCCATTCACACAGGGGACTTTGGGCCTCTGTTCTTGTGATTGGTGAGGGGCTAAGCAGTGACCAGGGCTCATATAATTATCACATATCCTGTGTATGAGGGAGATTTCTTATTGTGAGACAATTCCTGAAATACTGGTCACTATCCGAATTAAAATGTGTATATGATACCAAAGTGACAACTATATGGTATCTGACACGCCCGCCCCATGGCCGGGAGCACTGGGGACCAGGCCGGACTAGTCCGGGGACGTCAGCGTTGGCGGGGTCTGGCTCTGTGACCCTGGCGGTGTCTTTTAAATAAGAAAGGGGATGATGACAAGGACTTGTATTTTTAGAGATTTTTAAAGTTTGTGACGCCACCTGTGGTTTTTGCGGCTATGTGGCCCGCTGCGCTGCATGTTCCCCGGGGCAGGTGATGATGGCGCAGCTGAGGTGTTCTTGCTCCCCACAGGTGGAGCGAGACCCCAGGGCGACCGTTGGAATTAGGAAACTTTATGAGGGCAGGCTGTGACGTAGGAGGAATGGAGACGACACCAGGGCTTTGCATAACAGTCTTTAACTCACTGTACTGGTTCAAGCTAGACAGCCATTTTAGTCCATCTACGGTATGTTGGCATCCCCAGTGATGGGCATCCGCTGATCCCGGGTAAGTCAGATGCCAGTACCGGTTCGCTTTTGTTTGCCTTTCCTGGTCGTCTCGCCTGCACTGACTCTCTCCCGCCGATCCTGCGCCTCCACACACAGTGCGGTGAGCCTAGGGGCCGCGGACCTCTAAAGGGAATTCTGCCTGCCTGGCTCCCTGATCCTCTGTGACCCCCTTACAGCGGATTTGTGTGCTGCTTGTGGCCCAAAAGGTGCATACAGCCACCCTGGCCTCCGGTGTTACTAGAAAGTTCTGAAGTCTTTTTCTAGCCTAGGGACCGGGACCCCGATTGCGACCAAATCCCTCCACTTTGGGATGATGCCTGTGGAACCAGACTATAGGGAGGGGGGATGTGACTGTACCGCCCCGCGGCCTCGGCTGCGACCGCCGAGCCACTTGGATCCGTGCTCGTACTGCGGGCGGTGGCTTGAGCCTCTCCCGGACCCGGGGGTCACGCCGCTCTGCAAGGGGGAGGCTGGCGCTACCCGCGGGGGATGCGGGTATGCTGGTGTTGGGGTCGTTTTCGTGACGCCACCCACGGGTTGTGGTGATATGGAACACCACCGCTGCGGTGAAGATGGAGGGGCTCCCGGGAGAGATGGCAGGGCACAGCTTGGTTGTTAACCCCTCTGTGGGTAGGGGCGGTGTGTCCCGGGGCCCGGTAGCGGGGAGCTGCGGTGCAGGGCGCAGTGCTGCGGTGCGGTGCGATGGTGTACTCACAATTAAGCCACTCAGAGTCTCTGGTAAACCAAACAAGATGTCAGACGGGCAGCCCACAGCCGGCTGCAGCACTGGACGGTGTGACAGGGTCCCCCCTTTCTCCTGCACCTAAACTTCAGTGGACCAC
The DNA here is from genome assembly GCF_048569485.1 of Anomaloglossus baeobatrachus. NCBI lineage: Eukaryota > Metazoa > Chordata > Amphibia > Anura > Aromobatidae > Anomaloglossus > Anomaloglossus baeobatrachus. Next base: position 24,968,053 of record NC_134364.1, on the reverse strand, counting down.
GGTGCATAAGTGTACCGCCCTGAGAGGGGCTCGGCTGCTCCGCTGCTCGGGCCGAGCCGCTCGAGGTCCGGGCTCGGGTTGTCGGTGGCTCGAGTGCCTCCGGACCGGGGGCCACGTCGCTCTGTTAGAGGGAGGCAGTGGGGCTGGCGGTGTCAGATGGGGTTCGCAGCCGGGAGGCCGCATGGTTGCTAGGTGAGTCGTGACGCCACCCACGGGTCGTGGTGATATGGAACACCACCGCTGCGGATGATGGCGGGGCTCCCGGGGGACGGTGTTGTGGCAGAGCCTTGGTGTTAGCCCCTCCTTGGGCAGGGGCGGTGTGTCCCGGGGCCCGGTGGTTGGGACAGGTGATGTTGGGGGTCACGGTGCAAGGGGCCGTGCGGCGGTGCCGTGCCCGGGTGGCACTGATGTACTCACAATTAATTTGCACTCAGAGTCACTGGTAAACCAAAGTTCGGGGATGGTCGGGTCCCGCAGCCGGCTGCCTGAGTCCCTTGTGAGGTTGATGGTGGTCCCTTTCCCTTGCACCTTTTTGTTCTGTTTGACTCCCCTGCCTGGACAGTGGTAGCTCGCTCCCCGGCGTTTAGCTGCCGGAGGAGCCCTCGGTTGCCCGCAGGCGCTGGCCCGTCGGGTGTTTGGCCCTTGGCGGTGGCACTCACTCGGTATCGGTGGGCTTTTGCCTTCTTTCGAGACCTGGGTGAGAATGGACCTGTGAGGTCCAGACTGCAATCAGTTAATTCGCCTACACTCAGTGGTTTCCAAGCTAGGACGGGGTCTGAGTACCCGGTTGCTGGTGCTCCGGTAAACGGTTGACTCCCCGGTTCAGGTCCGGCGGGCTCCAACCCTGACCCGGTCCCTACGGTTCCGCCGGTCGTGTACCGGTACTCCTGCAGGCGGCCACCACCGTCTGCCTGCCTGACGTTTCGGGGATCCCAGGCTCCAACCCGGGTCCCTGACAGCTTTCTCCTCCACACCTCCTGTCACTTTCACTGTCGCTCTGAACTACTCGTTTGTACTTCCTGCCTCAGGACAGTAGTCTCCTCGGTGGGCGTGCCTTTCCGCCTGGCTCCGCCCACCTGGTGTGCCCTACTTGCCCTGAGGGCGGCATCAGGTCTCCCTTTCGGGTGACAGGTGTGTCCTTACAAGGGATGGGGAAGTGTGTGTGTGGTGTTACCTGTGACCCCTGGGGGCCAGGGCGTCACATTAGCACGTATGGTCCGCTCCCCGGCGGGTATGTCGCGGAGCTCCGTTGCCCGCAGGCGCTGGCCCTCGAATTTCTGGCCTCTGATGGTGGCTGTTATCCAGTTAGGTTGGGCTGTTGCCTTCACTCGGGTCTTTGGTTGGGAAAGGACCCCGTGAGGTCCAGACCTCAATCAGTTAATTTGACTATGGTGGTCGCCTGCGACCTAGTCAGGGTCTGAGTACCCTTCCTGGTGCTCCGGTAAACTGTTGGCTCCTCGGTTCGGGTCCGGCGGGCTCCAACCCAGGCCCGGTCCCTACGGTTCCACCGGTCGTGTTCCCGGTCTCCTGCAGCTGGCCCCTGCCGTCTGCCTGCCTGACTGTATGGGGGTCCTAGGCTCCGACCCAGGCCCCGCGCAGAGCTGTGTGTCACTCTCCACTACTGTACTGAACTAATCTGCAAACTGCCCTTGAACTTCCTGCCTCAGGCCAGCAGACTACTCGGTGGGCGTGTCTTTCCACCTGACTCCGCCCACCTGGTGTGCCTGTCTAACACTGAGGAAGGCAATCAGGTCTTGATTGACGGGTGTTACCTTCCTAGTGTGGGGAGGGGGTGTGTGGTGTATGTAATGACCTGTGACCCCTGGGTTCCAGGGCGTCACATTACACCTCTTCCCCAAGTCTCTAGGATTCTCTCCTCAGCGTCACCAGGGTCGAGGAAGACCCCCAGGGTCCAGACCCCTAGTCGGTCTCCTCCCTGGTCCTAACTGACTCTGTCAACGGTCAACTGTCAACTTTTTAAAACTTAGCTCCGCCCATTTTACCTCAGACACCTCATCACCAAGCTCCACCCACAGGCTGGTTCTAGAGACAGTGCCGAGGGCTTATGTGCCATAACCAGATTACTGGTCGCTCAGCATTATGGCACCTGCCCCGGCCCTGATCTAATGTGTGAGCTAATAATTGGGTGTCTGCAGGCTTTTGGTGCGTGAACCGGTAGATGGTCTCTTTCTTACCCAGGATGGGGCACTACACACCTGGCTGAGGTGCAGTACCTCTGTGGCGACGGTCGCCTCAGGGGCGCCAAATATCCACCTATCTATCCCTCTATCCATCCGTCCATCATGAACACAGTTTGACGAGCCGAAATGAATAAAGACCACAGTTTTCCCCACTATCTCACATCTGGAGTGCTGCCATTTTTTCTGTAAGTATATGTAGGATACACTCAGACAGATACACACCCAGACAGAGAAGTGTGATCCATCACTGCAAAGAATACTTTTCCTCCCGAGTCCAGTGATGGCGGCTTTACTCCGCTCCATCTGACACTCAGCATTGTGCACGAAGATGTATGACTCCGCATTGTGCATGAAAATGTACGACTCCGCATTGTGCATGAAAATGTACGACTCCGCATTGTGCATGAAAATGTACGACTCCGCATTGTGCATGAAAATGTACGACTCCGCATTGTGCATGAAAATCTACGACTCCGCATTGTGCATGAAAATCTACGACTCCGCATTGTGCATGAAAATGTACGACTCCGCATTGTGCATGAAAATCTATGACTCCGCATTGTGCATGAAAATCTACGACTCCGCATTGTGCATGAAAATCTACGACTCCGCATTGTGCATGAAAATCTATGACTCCGCATTGTGCATGAAAATCTACGACTCCGCATTGTGCATGAAAATCTACGACTCCGCATTGTGCATGAAAATCTATGACTCCGCATTGTGCATGAAAATGTACGACTCCGCATTGTGCATGAAAATGTACGACTCCGCATTGTGCATGAAAATGTATGACTCCGCATTGTGCATGAAAATGTACGACTCCGCATTGTGCATGAAAATGTATGACTCCGCATTGTGCATGAAAATGTACGACTCCGCATTGTGCATGAAAATGTACGACTCCGCATTGTGCATGAAAATGTACGACTCCGCATTGTGCATGAAAATCTACGACTCCGCATTGTGCATGAAAATGTACGACTCCGCATTGAGCTTGGTGATGTACGGCTCGGCATTGAGCTTTGTGATGTACGGCTCGGCATCGAGCTTTGTGATGTACGGCTCGGCATCGAGCTTGGTGAAGCACGGCTCGGCATCGAGCTTGGTGAAGCACGGCTCGGCATCGAGCTTGGTGAAGTACGGCTCGGCATCGAGTTTGGTGATGTACGGCTCGGCATTGAGCTTGGTGAACCATGGCTCGGCATTGAGCTTGGTGAAGCATGGCTCGGCATCGAGCTTGGTAATGTACGGCTCGGCAACGAGCTCGGTGATGTACGGCTCGGCATCGAGCTTGGTGATGTACGGCTCGACATCGAGCTTGGTGATGTACGGCTGCTGCAGCTGCTGGGTCCTGAATCTTCTACTCTCTACTCCTCAGCACTCGGCCCCCTGCTCTGTAACGTTACGGAGTTTCCACTTTGTGGATGAGTTGCTGTTCCTTCCACTTCTCATTAATATCACTCAGATGTGCTGGAGATAATATTAGGAGAGAAGAAATGTCATGGACTGATTTCTAACTGTGGCATCCAATGGTGAGTGAAAGTCGGAATTCAATAATTGGGAGGTATATCCCCATACTGTGTGTCCATACAGTCTATGTATGAATCTATCTATTCTCCTCTCACTATCTGTGTGGGTATTTGTCATTTCTTTTGTTTTACGTGACTGCATCGAATTCAGTAATTTATGATAATCCAGAACTAATTATCCTTTTATCTATTAGTTGAGCGCTTGTCATTTGCATTTCCACTGAACAATGAACTTTCACATCTTATCGAGGGCAATTATTTTCTTACACATTTTATACATTTTTACCTTTCTCTGATCTGACAGAGCATCTCCTGCTGAGGAGCCGTGTTCACACTGAACCATAGTGAAAAGTCTATTCATCTGGAAAATGGCCATATGTCATCTCCATCACTGTTTGTTGCTTAATCTGTTCATCCTGGTTGGAGCAACTTTTACAAAATGTTAAGAAACATAAGGAAAAGATTGCAAAATGCTTTAGACTCGGCCTCCGGTTTCTCCGCTGTCAGATCTCATAGTGACTTATTGGTGCCACCGTCAATTAAGCTGTAATTTCCAAGACCGTTCATGAAGCAAAATGGTGATGATTCTGGAAGAATGCAATTTTTAGAAATTTGGTTCCTCATTACTCTTCTGTTTCCTGATGTTTAAAAAAAAAGGTCAAAGTCTCTTTTCAGCTTCTTCACACTTGTGGTGGACTCATCATTAGTGATGAGCGAGTACTAAAAAGCTCGGGTGCTCGAAGCTCGGGCCGAGCCTCCCAAGATACTCGTGTACTCGGCCCGAGCAACGAGCCCAATGTTATCCTATGGGAGACCCGAGTATTTTTGTGAAATGACCTCCCGGCAGCATGGAGAAACCCTAAAAATGTCACAAAAGTCTCAGAAGAGTGCTCAAATGACATGGCAACAGCATGGGGAAGACCCCTTGAAGCATTTATCACTCAAAAGTCACAGCTGTGAACAATTTTGTCCGCGTTTTACGCCATTTTTACGGACTCACCAGAAAACCTTCCAAAATGACCCCAAAATGATTTTTCATGGCGGAAATGTTAAGGGCACATACCCAATAGTGAGATAGAGCTGGTGTATGTTACTTTTTGAGATCAATACATGAAAGATTTTACGTGAAAACATTGTGTGGCACTCCGATGTCCCTGAGAAGAGACGTACATGAAGGCCTCTTGAGTCTAATGTGCCCATTTTGAGGAAGTGAGTCTTTGTAGTATTTTCCTTTGCCAGGGCAGTCCTAAATTGTGAGGTTCACCAATGCCCCTGCATACAGACGTGCATGAGGGCCTCAAAACATTAAGTGTCCATTGTCAGGAAGTGGGTGTATTATAGTATAGCCCTTAGGCAGGGCAGCCAAAAATTGGGAGGCTCCACATTGTCCCTGGGTAGAGACGTGCATGATGGCCTTTAAACCTGAAGTGCCCATTGTAAGGAAGTGGGTCTATTTCAGTATAGCCCTTTGCCAGGGCAGCCAAAAATTGGGAGGCTCCACATTGTCCCTGGGTAGAGACGTGCATGAGGGCCTCAAAACATTAAGTGTCCATTGTCAGGAAGTGGGTGTATTATAGTATAGCCCTTAGGCAGGGCAGCCAAAAATTGGGAGGCTCCACATTGTCCCTGGGTAGAGACGTGCATGATGGCCTTTAAACCTGAAGTGCCCATTGTAAGGAAGTGGGTCTATTTCAGTATAGCCCTTTGCCAGGGCAGCCAAAAATTGGGAGGCTCCACATTGTCCCTGGGTAGAGACGTGCATGAGGGCCTCAAAACATTAAGTGTCCATTGTCAGGAAGTGGGTGTATTATAGTATAGCCCTTAGGCAGGGCAGCCAAAAATTGGGAGGCTCCACATTGTCCCTGGGTAGAGACGTGCATGATGGCCTTTAAACCTGAAGTGCCCATTGTAAGGAAGTGGGTCTATTTCAGTATAGCCCTTTGCCAGGGCAGCCAAAAATTGGGAGGCTCCACATTGTCCCTGGGTAGAGACGTGCATGATGGCCTTTAAACCTGAAGTGCCCATTGTAACGAAGTGGGTCTATTTCAGTATAGCCCTTTGCCAGGGCAGCCAAAAATTGGGAGGCTCCACATTGTCCCTGGGTAGAGACGTGCATGAGGGCCTCAAAACATTAAGTGTCCATTTTAAGGAAGTGGGTGTATTTCAGTATAGCCCTTAGGCAGGGCAGCCAAAAATTGGGAGGCTCCACATTGTCCCTGGATAGAGACGTGCATGATGGCCTTTAAACCTGAAGTGCCCATTGTAAGGAAGTGGGTCTATTTCAGTATAGCCCTTTGCCAGGGCAGCCAAAAATTGGGAGGCTCCACATTGTCCCTGGGTAGAGACGTGCATGAGGGCCTCAAAACATTAAGTGTCCATTGTCAGGAAGTGGGTGTATTATAGTATAGCCCTTAGGCAGGGCAGCCAAAAATTGGGAGGCTCCACATTGTCCCTGGGTAGAGACGTGCATGATGGCCTTTAAACCTGAAGTGCCCATTGTAAGGAAGTGGGTCTATTTCAGTATAGCCCTTTGCCAGGGCAGCCAAAAATTGGGAGGCTCCACATTGTCCCTGGGTAGAGACGTGCATGAGGGCCTCAAAACATTAAGTGTCCATTTTAAGGAAGTGGGTGTATTATAGTATAGCCCTTAGGCAGGGCAGCCAAAAATTGGGAGGCTACACGTTGTCCCTGGGTAGAGACGTGCATGAGGGCCTCAAAACATTAAGTGTCCATTTTAAGGAAGTGGGTGTATTTCAGTATAGCCCTTAGGCAGGGCAGCCAAAAATTGGGAGGCTACACGTTGTCCCTGGGTAGAGACGTGCATGAGGGCCTCAAAACATTGTTCCCATTGCAAAGGAGCGGGTCTCCTGTCGTTGTAATGTCCATTCTGCAAAGAATGGGCGAAAAAATTTACCACTGGGGGTATACCTGAAACAAAGACCTAACTATTGTAACGGTCATCATGATGGCGCATGAGGAGAAGGAGGAGCAGTCCAGCGATTATCCAAAGTCGAGAAGTGTACCCATGGGTGAGTGGAGGTACATGGCAAACTTTAAATTCCGCTCTCATTTGCTGGTGGTGTGGTGAAGTCTGGCCCAATCCAACCCTTGTTCATCTTTATCAGAGTCAGCCTGTCAGCATTTTCAGTTGACAGGCGGGTGCGTTTATCTGTAATGATTCCACCTGCGGCACTAAAAACACGCTCTGACAAAACGCTAGCAGCAGGGCAGGCCAGGACTTCCAAGGCGTAGAGAGCCAATTCATGCCACGTGTCCAGCTTGGATACCCAATAATTGTAAGGCACAGAGGAATGTCGGAGTACAGTTGTTCGATCTGCAAGGTACTCCTTCAGCATCTGGGCAAACTTAGGATTTCTTGTGGCACTACCCCGCACCTCAGGGGCTGTGGTACGTGAGGGGCTGAGAAAACTGTCCCACATCTTAAAGACTGTTCCCCTACCTCTGGCGGATTGGACTTGTGCCTCTCTCGGCTGTACGCCTCGGTTGTCCACTGATTCCTGACCTATGCCGCTAGCGTTTTGTGAGGGGAATGCTTTGCCTACTTCCGTGAGTATGGCCTTCCGAAACTGCTGCATTTTGGTTGACCTCTCCTCCACGGGAATAAGAGACAAAAAGTTCTCCTTGTAGCGTGGGTCTAACAGTGTTACCAACCAGTAATGATTGTCGGCCAAGATGTTCTTAACGCGAGGGTCACGAGACAGGCAGCTTACCATAAAGTCAGCCATGTGCGCCAGACTCTTAACAGCCAGGACTTCAGTAGCCTGACCAACAAGATGACTGAACATGCTGTCCTCCTCCTCCTCCTCCTCCTCCTCCTCCTCCTCCTCCTCCTCATCTACCCTGTCCTCTGGCCAGCCACGCTGAATCGAGGATATGACTGGTGTGCATGTCATATCCTCAATTTGGCCGGAGAGTTGCTCCATGTCTTCATCCTCCTCCTCGTCATAGTCCTCCACTGCACGTTGTGATGAGACGAGGCTGGGCTGTGTGTTATCACCCACACCCACTACTGTTTCTTGCTGCAACTCATCGCGCTCCGCCTGCAATGCATCATGTTTGTTTTTCAGCAGGGACCGTTTTAGAAGGCAGAGTAGCGGTATGGTGACGCTAATAATGGCGTCATCACCACTCACCATCTTGGTGGAGTCCTCAAAGTTTTGGAGGATGGTACATAGGTCTGACATCCATCTCCACTCCTCAGGTGTTATGTGTGGAGTTTGACCCATTTCCCGACGGCTTAGGTGATGCAGGTACTCAACAACTGCCCTCTTCTGCTCACATATCCTGACCAACATGTGCAGAGTTGAATTCCAACGCGTGGGGACATCACACACCAGTCTGTGAGCCGGAAGATGCAAACGGCGCTGAAAGCCGGCAAGGCCGGCTGAAGCAGTAGGTGACTTTCGAAAATGTGCAGACAGGCGGCGAACTTTTACCAGCAGATCAGACAGCTCTGGGTATGACTTTATAAACCGCTGAACCACGAGGTTGAGCACATGGGCCACGCATGGAACATGTGTCAGCTGGCCTCGCCTCAAAGCCGCCACCAGGTTCCGGCCATTGTCACAAACGACCTTTCCTGGCTTTAGGTTCAGAGGTGTGAGCCAGTGATCTGCCTGCTGTTTCAGAGCTGTCCACAGCTCTTCTGCATTGTGGGGTTTGTCACCTATGCAGATTAGCTTCAGCACAGCCTGTTGCCGCTTCGCCGAGGCAGTGCTGCAGTGCTTCCAGCTTGTGACTGGTGTGGAGGGCACAGTGGATGAGGATGCGCAGGAGGAGGAGGAGGCTGAAGAGCATGACATTCCGGAGCTGTAGAGTGTGGGTGAAACACTGACTGAGGTAGGGCCTGCAAACCTTGGTGTGGGAAGGACGTGTTGCGTCCCTCGCTCAGACTGGGTCCCAGCTTCCACAATATTAACCCAGTGTGCCGTCAACGAGATGTAGCGGCCTTGCCCACAAGCACTTGTCCACGTGTCTGTGGTTAGGTGGACCTTGGGTGAAACAGCGTTGTTCAGGGCACGTGTGATGTTTTGTGACACGTGGTTATGCAACGCGGGGACGGCACACCGGGAGAAATAGTGGCGGCTGGGGACCGAGTAACGTGGGACAGCTGCCGCCATCAGGTCACGGAATGCTTCTGTCTCCACCAGCCTAAAAGGCAACATTTCCAGCGCAAGCAGTCGCGAAATGTTAGCATTTAGAACTGTGGCATGTGGGGTGTTGGCAGTGTATTTGCGCCTGCGTTCAAAGGTTTGCTGAATGGATAACTGAACGCTGCGCTGGGACAAGGACGTGCTTGATGATGGTGTTCTTTCTGCGTAGGCAACTGTAGGTGCAGGAGTGGAGGAGGCTTGTTCGCAGGCAGCATGGACAGAGGATTGGCTCGCATGCACAACCAGCGAAGACGTAGCAGTGACATCAGCAAGCACTGCTCCTCGACTCTGTTGTACTTCCCACAAAGTCGGGTGCTTGGCTGACATGTGCCTGATCATGCTGGTGGTGGTCAGGCTGCTAGTTTTGGTACCCCTGCTGATGCTGGCACGGCAGGTGTTGCAAATGGCCTTTTTTGAATCATCTGGATCCAACTTAAAAAACTGCCAGACTCGTGAAGACCTAACATTTGGACAGGCACCTTGTGTCGTCGTGTTGTTCCGGGGAACGGTTGCCTGACTTCTGCCTGGGGCCACCACCCTGCTTCTTACTGCCTGTTGTGATGCTACGCCTCCCTCCCCCTGTGCACTGCTGTCCTCGCTCTGCATATCCTCCTGCCAGGTTGGGTCAGTTACTGGATCATCCACCACGTCGTCTTCCTCTTCCGCACCCTGCTCCTCCTCCTGACTTGCTGACAATTGTGTCTCATCATCGTCCACCACTTGTTGAGACACGTTGCCAACTTCGTGAGAACGTGGCTGCTCAAATATTTGGCCATCTGTACAGACGATCTCCTCATGACCCACTTCAATATGAGCTGGCGAGAGGCCAGAATGTGTGAATGGAAACGTGAACAGCTCTTCCGAGTGTCCAAGTGTGGGATCATTAATGTCCGAGGAGGACGTGTACTCAGCCTGGTGGTAGGAAGGAGGATCAGGTTCAGAAATGTGCGGTGCAGTATCACGGCTACTGACACTTGACCGTGTGGAAGACAGAGTGTTTGTGGTGGTGCCAATCTGACTGGAAGCATTATCCGCTATCCAACTAACAACCTGTTGACACTGGTCTTGGTTCAAGAGCGGTGTACTGCTGCGGTCCCCAAGAATTTGGGACAGGACGTGCGAGCGACTAGATGTGGCCCTTTGTTGTGGCGAAATTAGAGCTTGCCCACGACCTCGGCCTCTGCCTGCACCACCATCACGTCCACTTCCTTGTTCCTTGCCAATGCCCTTGCGCATTTTGCAATGCTGTGCACTGCTGACGTGTATATTCACTACTTGTGCGTTATATCAAAGTTTCTGGAAATTGCACACAAGTGCACCTGTACGCTGCCACCGACAGGCACACACGTGCGGTTTTAAAAACCAAGCACGGACGCAATAATAACCTAACACAGGTTTTAGGAGCAAAAATTAAGAACTCTGACACTATCAGCCACTGCTGACTGACGTGTATTATACACTACACTTGTGCGTTATATAATAGTTTGGTAAACGCACACCAGTGCACCTGTACGCTGCCACCAACAGGCACACACGTGCGGTTTTAAAAACCAAGCACGGACGCAATAATAACCTAACACAGGTTTTAGGAGCAAAAATTAAGAACTCTGACACTATCAGCCACTGCTGACTGACGTGTATTATACACTACACTTGTGCGTTATATAATAGTTTGGTAAACGCACACCAGTGCACCTGTACGCTGCCACCAACAGGCACACACGTGCGGTTTTAAAAACCAAGCACGGACGCAATAATAACCTAACACAGGTTTTAGGAGCAAAAATTAAGAACTCTGACACTATCAGCCACTGCTGACTGACGTGTATTATACACTACACTTGTGCGTTATATAATAGTTTGGTAAACGCACACCAGTGCACCTGTACGCTGCCACCAACAGGCACACACGTGCGGTTTTAAAAACCAAGCACGGACGCAATAATAACCTAACACAGGTTTTAGGAGCAAAAATTAAGAACTCTGACACTATCAGCCACTGCTGACTGACGTGTATTATACACTACACTTGTGCGTTATATAATAGTTTGGTAAACGCACACCAGTGCACCTGTACGCTGCCACCAACAGGCACACACGTGCGGTTTTAAAAACCAAGCACGGACGCAATAATAACCTAACACAGGTTTTAGGAGCAAAAATTAAGAACTCTGACACTATCAGCCACTGCTGACTGACGTGTATTATACACTACACTTGTGCGTTATATAATAGTTTGGTAAACGCACACCAGTGCACCTGTACGCTGCCACCAACAGGCACACACGTGCGGTTTTAAAAACCAAGCACGGACGCAATAATAACCTAACACAGGTTTTAGGAGCAAAAATTAAGAACTCTGACACTATCAGCCACTGCTGACTGACGTGTATTATACACTACACTTGTGCGTTATATAATAGTTTGGTAAACGCACACCAGTGCACCTGTACGCTGCCACCAACAGGCACACACGTGCGGTTTTAAAAACCAAGCACGGACGCAATAATAACCTACTAACAGGTTTTTTTGGGGAGCGACAATTACAGTACAGACAAGTCAGACACTATCTGGACTGTTTTACACTGTGTACACCAGCCCCAGATATGAAGGCTGGTATACGGTCACCACTACCCTGCCTGCCTGCCTGCCTGTATACTGCTACAATAGTCCTGACAAGGACTCTTTTGGTCACTAGCCTGTATTCAGACCTGGCTATACCCTGCCTGTATATAGCAACAATAGTCCTGAGAAGGACTCTGCTACTGTACTCCGACCTGGCTATACCCTGCCTGCCTGTATACAACTAGAATAGTCCTGAGAAGGACTTTTGGTCACACTGTTTGCAGCCCTGCAACTGAAAAAGCTATAAAGGGCCGCAAAGCTTTCCCTGAATCAGCGACACTCTCCCTACACTCACTGTCAGAATAGCTGTGAGCAGAGCACAGCGCGCCGGCCGATATAAAGGCTCGGTGACGCTGTGCAGGCCGGCCAATCACTGCAATTCCACAACTAACAGGGCTGTGGCATTGCAGTGGTCTGCCAGCCAATCCCTGCATGAGGGCTGGCTCTCAAAAGAGCGCCAACATGCAGAAATGAAGACCACGAGTAAAGCACGAGTATCGCGAGATTACTCGGTCCCCGCCGAGCAGCCCGAGTACAGTGATACTCGTGCGAGTACCGAGTAGTGACAAGCATGCTCGCTCATCACTACTCATCATCAACACAGCCAAGTGTCTGACCGTAAAGACCTCCTACAATTAATATCTCCTTGAAACACCTCTATCCCTGGACTCAAAAGGAGGTACATATGGCCTTATTCAGCTATAGGAAGATGAGGGGGTCCGCTATGGAAGGCCACTTGATGGTTTTCCAAATTCTTCTTACATGACCATCTGCTAAGACGTTTTGGCCTATGGACTATCAAAATCTTCCTTGGTCTTACAGTAGACCAATCAATTACTGGGTAAGTATCTCCTTAAGGCACCTTTCCATGTATCAAAGGAGGCCCCCATGTGAAGGAGGTTTTCTATGTGAAGCAGGGGACCTCTACTTTAAGGTTTTCTATATTCATCTCAGTTGAGCATCTCATGAGACGTTAAGGCCTACGGACCATCTAAGGTGCTCCCATCCATCCATTGCTGAGTATGTATCTGGCACCTATCATTTCGACTCTGTATAAAATGCTATCAATATGACCAAATTATTTGAAGATTAGGGGGTCAGCATTGAACCAACACTTGGAGTTCTTCTTCGTTCTTCGTTGAACAATATTAGATCTATAGACGATCCAAACCTTCATCGGTCCATGATATTCCATCAATTATTGAGCAAGTATTTCCTTGCTGCACCTCTTAAACCTTGGGCTCTCTATTGAAGGGAGCCTCATTCTCCTATGTGAAGATGTAGGGGCTCAGAAATGTATCCGAACTTTTTTTGTACATACAGTTTTGGTTAAGCATCTCCTGAGTAGTTCTGGTCATGGAACATCTAAGTGTTCAATGATCTTAAGATGCTCTCATCCATTACTGGGCAACTATCTCCTCGAAGCACCTCTCCATCACTGGGCTGTCCATCAAAGGACGTTCATATGACCCTAATCTGCTATGTAAAGATAAGGGAGGCTTCACAGCGGGTCTCCACTTTGGGGTTTTCCAGATTAATTTTGGCTGAGCATCTCCTGAGATGTTCTGGCTATGGAACATCTAAGCCTTCATTAATCTTAAAATGTTCCCATCAATTACTGGGCAATTGTCTCCTTACTGCACCTCTTAAACCTTGGGCTATCACAGGAAGCCTCATTCTCCTATGTGAAGATGAAAGGGCTCAGAAATGGATCCTAACTTTCAGGTTTTTGACATAAATTTTTAGTTGAGCATCTCCTGAGTAGTTTTGGTCACGGACCATCTAAGTTTCAGTGATCTTAAGATGCTCTCATCCATTACTGGGCAACAATCTCCTTGAAGCAGTGGACTCTCCATCTTGACTCAAATCTGCTATCTAAACAAAAGCAGACTTTGCAGTGGACCTCCACCATGAGGTTTTCCACATAAATTTTGGCTAAGCATCTCCTGAGAGGTTCTGGCCCTGGACCATCTAAGCCTTCATTAATCCTTAGATGTTCCCATTGATTATTGGTCAAATATCTCCTTGAAGCACCTCTCCATGCCTGGACTTGATCAACGGAGGTTGACATGGCCTCCTTCTGCTATGTGAAAATGATGGCTCAGCGATGGTCTTCCACTTGGAAATTTTTAACATTCATTATTTTCCTCTCCTCTGAAGCTGAAGACTTATGGCTTTTTCCTTACACAACAAACGACTTACGAAACAAACAAGATAATGGGAATAATGGCGCACTTTATCCAAGAGCAATTTTTAATCCTATTGTGAAAGTATGTGGTTACCATGGCGACACCATGGAAGGTAAATAGCGTCTTTTCTTGCCAAACCATTTGCATGTCTCAGAAAAAGCATTAACCTGGATTCTTAGAAAAAGTCTTTGTTTTCCAGTTCAGCTGATTTTATGTCATCTGTTGCTTATGTTGGAATAAAGAATGAGTTTCCTAAAACTGGAACCTTGAAGTTTCTGAAACACTAACAGTAGCTAAAGTCATAAAAGTTCTGGTGTTAAGGTGGACTTCCATATTGGCGTTGGTGGGTGTGAGGGCATCTATGGCTTGTCTTTCACCAGGCATCATCTTATGATCTGCCTATCATGGGGTGTGATGGGATAACCAGGCCTGATAAACTGGCCCTCAGACCAGGGGGTCCCTAGCTGTCCCTGTCCCAGGGATATGTTTGATGGTGATAAGGTTTGGGCCACCTTCGTTACCCTGCTCCTGTACAGCCCTGATCTAATTCCCTCGCCACAGGGGAGGGTCGGAACAGGAGTAGTAGAGCCTACATATAAAATCAAACAGGGGAAACCTTAACTCAATCGCGCTGCACGCTCACATAGAGGTATTAGACAACAAGTGATAAGGAGGAAAGGAAGGAGGAAACAACAAGACGACAAGAGAACTCTACAGCAACTCCACGCACTAAGCAATGCAATCACCAGTAGGACTGGGATACAACAACACATGGACTGGTGTAGCTAAAGCTATAGCCGGCATGGGAAGACAGGCTCCTCCATGTTAAAAAGGTGGTAAGTAAGTGATAGATCTCCCACAACATGTGATCCAAAGGTAATTAGCAGGCCAGTAGGAATTAACTCCTTCAAGCCCGGTCACTAATGAAAACACAGCTGGTCGGTGGAGAGATAGTAAGAAGTGTCAAACAGCGTTGAATGCCGCCATGACACTAGGCGAGTTTAGAGCCAAACACTGTATGACACTCCCATATGGAGCAAGGTGGTGGTCAACCTACAACATTAAAGAGCCTCTGATTCCCTTGAGAGCCACAAAATGCATTGAAAGTCCATCCCAATGTGCAAGGTGCTGGACACCCACATGACCATGGGTGATACAAAGACACCCAAAAGGCGGTTAGTTGGGTCACTGATCTACAGGAAGTAGCATTTAGATAAGATTCAGCCATAACTAATTAGGTGACTGGAAATTCACTGCTATAATTATGAGAAGCCATTTTGGATGATGCCAGATAAATGTCCAGATGGTCATGTATGGTGGCCGCGGGCGAAGCATAAAAATCTAAGAAAAAGGTAACATCTCCATGTGGTGCGCTCTGCATCACTTATCAGCGGCAGTGACTTAAGACGCACTCCTGTGCCCCGTACATGTCTCCGGCTGCCATGGAAACCGGTATAGATTCTGGTCACGGCCTAGTCTGATGTGTATCAGCAGGCTGGAGTGTAGTAGTCACGGTTACAAATAAAAACAGGCGCCACCTTCCAGCCCTTCACCCCTCAGCCGGACATGAGATTACTGTCCGACACTTGTTTCTTCAGGCCTAAAGCCATCGCTCCAAGCTCCCCCATATTTATGGATATTTGGGGGAGAAAGCCCCAGGTGGTGGGTGGCGGAGGTCGCCAAAACAATTCAGATGGGAAAAATCCACTTTTATCCAATGTAATTAAGGCTTTACACAGGAATAAAAAAAACATGGCTGCTATTTTATGTCTTCCAGAAACAAGGCCACACCAGTCCCCTGGTTGTCCATTGCACTGAGTATTGTAGGTCCACTCCATAGAAGTGAATGGAACTGAACTGCAATGTAACACAAGCTGTGGAGAGGGGTGGTGAGGTTTTTTTGGAAGAAAGCAGCCATGTTTGCCTAATCCTGTAAAAAAAAAAACAAAAAAAAAACACAACAACCACCCTTATGGTGACTAGAGATGAACAAATCTTCCAAAATGAGCTCAAATTGACCGTCAGATTAAATAAAATAAGAATAGTCTGAATCAAAAGTGTCCTCGCTATGATAAAATGTATATTATTTTCTGAGAGTTCTTAGGACCCCCAAAGCATAATGGCTTAGGCCTTCACCTGTCATGAGGTGACTGTAAGATAGCAAGGAACAGGGGTCATATACTGTCCTTCACACCAGGGGTCCCTAGGCTATTCATAATCTCAGGTTTACCCCTAATGATGGAGATGCCTGAGTCTTGTGCCTGACTATACTCCTTACAACAAAGGAGTAAATGGCACTTCCTCTATACTGATAATAGATGTAGGGGTGCACTTCAGGTTCCAAGGCCTTTTGTCAATAGAAGAATACAAGGCACTCCCAAGGTTGGCTGCAACGTGTGATTTATTTAATGTGCATAACAACAAAAGAACGTTTTCGGTCCATAGACCTTCCTCAGTAAGCACATTCGTGAGGAGGAGTTCAGCGTGGGTGATAAGCGCGGTGTCCACCGCCGCATGGAGGCTGCCATGTGGACACCGCGCTTATCACCCACGCTGAACTCCTCCTCACGAATGTGCTTACTGAGGAAGGTCTATGGACCGAAAACGTTCTTTTGTTGTTATGCACATTAAATAAATCACACGTTGCAGCCAACCTTGGGAGTGCCTTGTATTCTTCTATTGACTATACTCCTGACCAAAACAAATCTGATTCCCCCTTCCCACCAAGGGAAGTAAGGGGCACAAGTGAGATGGTAGCACAGGTAAAGACAGACAGGGGGAAACTAAAACTCTGACACACTGCAAACTCAAAGGGACAAACCCTAAAGAGACTAGGGAGAAAAGCAAGAGCAGGAAGGTAGCAACAAAAGGACAACAAGGGTTAACTCCACAACCGCACACAGCAACAAGTATTTCAACCACCAGTTAGTCTGGATTACAACCCCTCATGAAACCAGGTAAGATAAACTATAGCTGGCATAGAAGGAAGGATCAAGCCATAATATATTGGGAGGGAAGCAGATGTGATTGGCTTCCCCATAACATGTGATCAAAGGAGACTAACAAGCAGACCAACAAATATTAACTCTTGCTAGCCTGCCTATCAACTACCTGTCACGCTAGGTACGGGGAAGTCCCAAGCGAGTGGCGAAAGGCAAGGGAAGGGGACCCCTCGTCTAGGGAGGGGGTGATTGTGACCCTTGACCAAACCTACCGCTGGTCCCTGGAGTCCCTCAAACCCCCCCCCCACCCAGATAGGTTTCGCACCTATGCGCCGAGCCGGATACCTGACCCTAGGTATTCCTAATGCTGGACCCTAAATAGGGAACAGATGGGATGAGCTGTTTGTCAACCCCACTAAACACTTAAGGAAGGCAGAAGGAGGACACAGAGGGGGTAAAAGCATGAACTATTTATCCACAGATGACTCAGGCAAAAGTTTAGCAAAGTTTCAGTAATGATACCACAGATGAGTACAAGCCACCTGCTTGCAACCAGAGCTTGAATGAACTGAATAATATCACCAGCACCAGTCTAGGAAAGAAGGGAGTTTTTAAGTACCAAGAAAATACTGATGATCATCAGCTAGTCAAAAGTTTAGCTCCCCTGGTTCCTAAAGGGGAGAGATGAAAATCTAGCAGTAAAGCTACCTAATACAATGAATAGTGACAGCAGGAACAATAGAAAGTCAGGGAAAAGTTAGCGTAACCAAACGCTGTGACTTTTTATTGCGACAAAAACCACCACTGTTCCATCACACGTGACACTACCAATCTGTAGGTTGACACCCGAGTCTCCCTGCGCTGATCACAGAGAGTGGAGAAATTATCAGACAGTGTCAGAATCAGTAGTCTGAACAGATCCCGACACCTCCATGACACTCGGCGAGGTTTGTAAAGACCTCTATGTGACATCACCTATCTTGAGCCACCTCCATCTCCAGAGCTACTGGTCCTAGTTTCCTCTTTGGCACTGAGGTTTTTATTTGGGCCCCCACAGTCACGTGGGGGTGAAGCATGATGGTGCGTGTTGCCCCTCTATGTGATTGCATGATGCCAGTTAATGGCCTCAGTATCGGAGTGGAAGAGGCTGAAGAAATGAAGACCGGAAAGGAGTACCAGGGGGCTGCGATGATGGAGGTCTCTTAAGGCTATGTGCGTACGTTGCCTTTTCTTTGTGACCTGTGACCACAAAGATGCAGCGTTTTTGGCAGCAAAAAACGCACAAAAACACACCCGAGGCAAAAACGCATCCGTTTTTAACACGTTTTTGTGCATTTTTGGCTGTGTTTTGCTGCATTTTTCCAATGCATTGCATGGGTGGAAAAACGAAGAATTGACATTTTGCCTTTTTTTTTCACCTCATAAAACGCAGCTTAAAAAAAAAAAAAAAAAAAAAGCTGAGTGCGGACAGCAAAAATGAAAACTCATACACTTTGCTGGGGAAGCAAAGTCATACAGTTTTCTGACCAAAACGCACCCGAAAAACGCACCGTGCGCACATAGCCTAAAGGGTGCTTTACACGCTGCGACATCGCTAGCAATGTCGCATGCGATGGTGCCCGCCCCCGTCGTTGTAACGATATGTGGTGATCGCTGCCGTAGCGAACATTATCGCTACAGCAGCGTCACACGCACATACCGTGTCATGTGACCGCCGAACAATCCCTCCTTCAAAGGGGAGGTGCATTCGGCGTCACTAAACGGCCGGCCAATAGAAGCGGAGGGGCGGAGATGAGCGGGACGTAACATCCCGCCCACCTCCTTTCTTCCGCATTGTCAGTGGACGCAGGGTTCCTCGCTCCTGCGGTGTCACACGGAGCGAGGTGTGCTGCTGCAGGAACGACGTACAACGAGCAACGATATTAAGGAAAGGAGCGACGTGTCAACGATCACCGTTTTTGGACAATTTTGCGATCGTTGATCGTCGCTCATTGGTGTCACACGCTGCGATGTCGCTACCGGTGCCGGATGTGCGTCACTAACGACGTGACCCAGACGATATATCGGTAGCGATGTTGCAGCGTGTAAAGCACCCTTTAGAGTGTCGAAGGGCCTTGGATGGGTGAGTATAATGAATTTCATTATTTTAACTCCTTCCTGAGCCTCTGAAGAAAGCAGCGGCCATTTTAATGCATTTTTTATTTTTTTTTTAAAACCCAAATTTTGGGAAAATTCATAATAAAATTGATTTGTTCTGGATCCCTTCTGCTCATCTTTCTAAAAAACAAAAGGATAAAAAGAGTCATTTTCAACATACACATTTGTTACGTTGTATCAGTGCCTTCTCTTTTATGTGTTTGGTTTCTAGTCAATATTATAAAGAGTTGCGCACAAGTCACAATGTATAGGGGAATGATGAAAAGCAGAACTGCTATGGGAATACTAGACTGAAAAATACAATGGACTATCTGAAAAAGTGAAAAACATGAAAATGGAATATGAATAATAAGAATATGAGATGTTTAGCCATTGAATTGATCAATGCAAAAAGAGCCCTAAAACCAACGCCAAGGTAATCTCTATTTTTGGGGTCCCTAGCCTATGTTTAACCTCACCTGCAGTTAAAAAACTTGCTCTGTATGGGAAGCAAAGTTGGTTTCTATTCACCGGCAGCAAGCAGAGATCTGGACACGGTGAAGAATTGTATATTAGTAGGCTATAGCTCCTTGTTTAATAATGATGGACAATATGCAACCCCCGGGCACCCAAAAGGGCATCATTATTGCCTGTAAAGAAGCATGGTAACGTCTCATCAAACAGGTGCAAAATTAAAAAAAACAACTCAGTGCTTTCTTTTTTCGGTGCCGAATTTGGAGCCAACATAAGGGGCATGTTGACAGTTTAGGGATGCACAACAAGTGAGACTATGAATCACAGCTCCGCATAGCAGCCTCCTCCTCCTTTGGTGCCATCTGTGCCCGTCCTCTGAAACACCTACACACAATACCGGCTGATATACAGCAGCGATATTTGGATCGGTGGCTGCGTCCCCCAGGGTGGGGGCAAGACACAAAGTTTAGGCCTGATTGTGATGCGAGATGACTTAACAAGAAGCTTGGGGGCATCGATTCCCAGACAATTGTTTAGACAACACTGGCAGATAACAATGCCCGCGCCCCCGGAGCCATAAACCTCATCAGCGATTTGCTGTCATTGTGCATTTCACATCCAGCGAGAGAAATTATTTCCGTCCCCGTAATCCATGTTTTATGTTCTAATCAACTTTGCACTAATGCACCGTTAAATCCGGAATATGAGGACGGAACGTATGGGTTCAATGGGATGAAACGCAGTCCGACACCGCACCGGGCGAGAGATTACCTCGTGGTGACCCCATCTCTTCCCGTATTATAATTGGGCTGATTAGCGTGCTCGGGAGATGTCTGACTATCCGGTGGGATTAGACGATCTGTTAAATCGGTGTGACACGAGACATCAGCTACCTAAGGGTATGTTCACACATGTGGGATTGGCGACCCATATTTACTAGAGGATCCGAGGCTGGAATCTGAGGCCAACACACGTTTCCAAGCTTGTGTAACTCTGGGCTTCACCTTTCCAAATTCTGCACCTGAAATCCTGCACTGCAAAGTGCTAGCGTTTCGCAGTAAAACGGCTTCCATTATGGCAGGACGGTTCTCAGCCTTTCAGCCCGAAACACTAAGTGTAAAAACTACGGATATGTTATGTGCTAAAATCCACCTATTATGCAAACAAGTAGGTTTTTTTATGGATCCCACAAGAAAATAAAAAGGTTTAGCTCAAGAAGGGCTATGTCACAAGTGTTTCGCCCAATGCTGAGACTTCAGGGGATCGGTGATCAGGTCTCAGTGTTGGTTTGATCACAGATCCGTTTTAGAATCTTCTCATTGCTTATCATGAGTAGGAACATATTTAATTCCATTTGGTGGGAAGGGGTTAAGGTCTCTTATCTATCCTGCTGAGATTGACTTGTAGCTGTTAATCTCAGCTGCAGCCAATCTTTCATGATGTGACTCTAGGATAGTGAGGGACACAATGCTCGAATACTGTGTCTCTCTCTCTCTCTACAGGAACCTAGGCTATCCCTTACCTCCAGATTACTTCTTATGGTGGAGATGCCGGAGTCTCATGCTTGGCTATCCTCCTGACCAGAACTAAACTGTTCCCCCCACAGAAATGGAAGTGGCACAAGTGTGATGGCAACACAAATAAAGACAGACAGGGAAAGAAACAAAACTCAGGCACACTGCAAACTCACGGGAATAAACAGTAAGAAACAAAAGAGAAAAACAAGAGCAGGAAGGTAGCAACAAAAGGACTGCAAGGGTTAACACCACAACTGCTCACAGCAATAATGTGCTACAACCAGCAGTAAGTTTGGATCACAACACCTCACCAGACTAGTATTGAGAAGCTATAGCTGGCATTAAAGGAAGTGAACAGCTAGCATATATAGGGGGAGAGCGAATGTGACTATCTCCCCCACAACATGTGATGAAAGGAGACTAACAAGAAGCCCAGCAGAGATTAACTCTTACTAGCCTGCCTATGAACTACAAGTTTGTGGATCGATGACCGAGTCTGCCTGTGCTGATCACAGACAGAGATGTTAGCAGGCAGTGTGCCAGAATCTGTAGTCTCCACAGATCCTGATGCCACCATGACAGTCGGCGATGTGTGTAAAAATCTCCTTATGACAAATGCCCTTCCGCTATACAAACTAACTCCTCACTCATATGCCAGCTATAGCTCCTTTTATAACTGACCGGTTTGACAGATCCTGGCTCTTGAGAAGCTGAGGTGTGGTTTCTGTTGCAGTTGAGAGGTTTCCCGCTCAAGTAGCTGTGGAGAACTATTTGTTGTGTCTTTCCCCTGTTTGTCTATCCCTCCTCATGTGGTCTTATGGCAGTGGTAAGACTAGTGTCTCGCTGGCCTGCGCACTAGTCAGGGTGAGTTCAGGGCCAGTGAGGGACTAGGCACGTGATGGCGCACTAGGGGGAAGGACCCATCCAGGGTCATTAGGGAGTGCAGAGATGAGCCTCAGGCGAGTGTTAGGAGGTGACGCCGCTCTCCTCTCCCTAACACTAAGGATATTTGTTGTATTGTTTCCCTGGTATACCCTTTGTGTTGCATCACTCCCCGGTGGGCTTCTCGTCCCCAGCATGACGGGCTAATCCTCGTACAACTCTGCCGCACACCTTGAAATCTGAGTGTTGGCTTTGGATTTCTTTCTGCAGGGATACAGAAGCTAAAGGGTTTAAAATCCAAAATCTGTATTGGACCGATATTATAAAAACCTTTGTTTTATGCCCTACCAGAAGGGGGTGATAGTGAGGGGTCACCACTACTAGTGCTGTATCCAAAGCATAGAAATTAGGCTAGTAGGGAATAAAGCATCATCTTGGATCATGCCATAGTTTGCCGATGAAGGTAAAAACATGAGTCAGAGCATATTTATAGAAATGTCATTTTCCTGCTATATCTGTGCAAACAATGGAGATATTTTGGGCTATGAAGCAAGGTGAAATCTAAGCTTTATACCCGTGCTCCATAGATTGCACCAAAATATTAGTAATAATTGCATTCATTTTAACAGTTACATTTTTGTTTCTCTAATTTGTTCATCCTGTTCTTCTTGGTTCATGAATTGAAAGCTAGAACCACAGTGAGGACTGACACAAGCAAAACAGTGAAAAAGATTGTAGGATGAGCTATTGCGTTATATGAAAACACAGACCTATATGATTTATTGTCATTGGAAAGCTGGGTGACGACGTTAACATTAGGCCCCCGAAGATCTGTCAGGGCTGTGTTATGGGTGACAGACAGTCCTGTGGTGTGCGGCTATAGAGGGTCACAGTGGCTGCTCAAACTGCTTCTATTATTACGGTTTGGTGTATTTTCTATCTTATGTATCTCTTCTGCTTGGTTTTCATCTCTTTCCCTTTAGGACCCTGCAGAGTTCCTCACCCTTTCAGCTGTTTTTCATCAGCACTTCCCTTGGTGTCTTTATATACCCTCGTTTCCCCTTACTCTATGCTGGTGATAGCTCTTATATCCTTAATAAATCTTCAGTGCAAGCAGGCGGCTGGCATACATCTGGAGAAACTTTGTGGTTTTTGCAGTTAGTCTCCCTGAGTCATCTGGAGAGAAGTTATTTGTTTACTTTCTACCCTGTTAACTTTGTGTCTTCTTTAGAGCTTAGTGGAGTTGACTAAGCGCTCATCCCATCCGCTCCCTACCTAGGGCCTATTTCAGGGTCAGGTATCCCGCTCGGCGCATAGGTGAGGAACCTATCTAGGGTGGTGAGTGAAGCCAGGGCCCAGCGATAGGCTCGGTCAGGGGGTCACAATCTTCCCCTTCCCTAGACACAGGGTTTCTGTTACGTCACCACCGGAGTCCGCTCCATCGACTTCTACTCCGATCGCCAGGCGACGCCGTGTTCCTGCCGTGGATAGTGCTGGTGATGGGAGAGGAGTTGATGCCAGTGGCGCTGGTGGGCGCTGGCTCCGCTCCTCCACTGGTCTGGGTTTCCTGGGGATCTGCAGTACCACTGGCTGACTGTGGGTGGCGGGTGTCTCCCAGCTGAAGTACCATCATTCAGCTACAGCCAATGGGAAGACACCACACCCTTCTTGGTTCCTCTCCTGTCTGCTCACCTCTGCCAGAGATAGTTCTGATTTCCTGGCTCCTGTTCCGTCCTATTCTGTTTAGTGATTCCTGTGTGCTGACTTCTGCGTGTTTTCTGACTACCCTCGTGCCTGCTGTTTTTGTACCTCGCTGCCCGATCCGGATTTGACCTCTGCTACGTTTTCTGATTACGCCATTGCCTTCCGATTCCGTCTCTTTTCTGCAATTCCTGGTTTGACCCTGTCTGACGACTACTCTCTCGGACTGCAGCCTTCCACAGGTAGTGATCACCGGGGCCCTGCGTAATTCCAAATCCCTGTATAGGGGTTAAAGGGTTTTAGGGTTTTGGGGGTCCTGCTTGGTGAGTGGCTTCCCTCTAGCCTGTCCATCACAGCCCATCTGAGTCTGTGGATCCAGGCAGGCGTTACAGTTTCCTTTCCCTTTCACTTGGTACTTCCCCGTACCTATTGTGACAATCTCACTCACTGTGCTCCAATTGCAACCCTCATTGTTGTAGACAGTGGGGTTTTTGGAATATGTTGGGGGTCCTTAAAGTCCCCAGCACACTGGTCAGACTTTGTGTCTGCAGTCGATCCTACTATTAGGAGCCCAGGTGTAAGGATGGAGCTGTCCACTCTCCAGGTGCTGAAACTTTCCTACCACCCTAATTAGGTTTTAGATGTTCCCATCCTAACTCAAGTATGCGATGTATGAAGGAATGGGAGTAACATACAGAAGAATGAAGATCAGAGAATTGAGCTGTAGGGGGCCTGAGCGACTCCTCTCTAAAATAGCTGCCAATTAACAACTCCTTGTCCCCGATTACACAAGGAAGAGCAGCTCTGAAGCACAAACTTGTGCACTAACTAGATCATTTTGCATGACCGCTCATGGACGTTGGCGAATACGCAAGAGACAATATGTGCAAAAAGTTGTTTTGCCCCATCTTGAGCCGGCTCATCTGGCACAGGCGTCCTTGGCTCCTACATTTAGATTTCTTTGCATCACTTACATTAATATGAATTGAAAAGTCATCAGAGACCGACTGTGTATAAAGGAGTCTGAGATCTAAAAATATTAAATGTAAAGTGCCCTCATTTGCATATATTTGCATACACATTAGCGCTGTGTGTCCTTTAATTGGAAAGTAACAGCCGATTTAACGAACTGATATATTTACCGAGGAGCAGATGTTGCTACATATTTGGTGGCGGCTCCGACTGAAACACCTGATACTTCTCGTCACATGTGGAGTAAGACGTTCTGCTGTCAGGATGGCGTTCTCGGATATTCGCTCTGCTCGGAGCCAACTAATTACTGTTTAGGTAATTTGCATATACAAATACAAAAAGGAGAAATGTTAGTCTTTGTTAGGAAGCCACAAACCACACCCTTGATCCTGCTCGTAAATCAGAGGTGGCTTTTATAAGGTCCAGGAGGACTTCGGGTGGTGACAATCCCCCAGGGGTGCTCTATGAAATAGCTTGGAACCTCATTGCCCAGGACTTGTAAACGGTTGTGAAGGGCAGAAAGTCTCAGTTATTGACAGAAGGAATCATCAGGATCAACAGTTGAAGGAGGAAAGATGGGATTTCAAAAAGGAGTGTCCCAACTCTCTCCTGAATGTGGTCTACAAGATCCTCGCCAAGGTACCCGTCATTGGATGTGGACAAGACCAAGATTCCTAACTTTAGGATGGACTTTCCCTCATCAGAGACACTGTAAAATATGTCAAACACACCATGTGTCCAAGATCCTAGTGAGTCCTGACCAGAGAAGAAGACATATGGTCAAATTCCAGGTGTGTCCATGAGAAGAATAACGAGAAGGTCCAAGGATTGGACTTATCTTTACCTGGATATTTTCCCCATGGTATTGGTGAATGGTTACAAGACCGACCACTTCTTCTTCCTCTCGGCTCAGAAAAAGACTATACCTTGTCACCGTTTCAATCTCATGAAAGACATCTTTGTAAGGTCTATCTGTCCCAATCCAGAGGTGAGAAGGACGACTGCACCAAGTGACCGCTCTACAGTGCCATCTCCTGAACAGATCAGCATTTAGTGGCACCACTCATCAAGACTTCAACTTTGGAAGCAAAGATGAACTCTGGAAAATGGGGACAATGTTATTTAAGAAGTGGTTGCAAATTCCCACCCCCTTTTCCAGCCTTTTTCAATTTAACAAGATTTCATCATGATTTTGGGAGTTTACTGACTTTGGCAAAGTCAATCAAAAGATCACAGTGAGGAGAGACTCACCATGGAGGATACATGTCATTATGTGACTGTAGGATAGCAAGGGACAGGGGGCTCCTATTCTGTCCCTCAGAGTAGGGGATCCTAGGTTATTACTCCTGATGGTTGAGATGCTGGAGTCCTGTGCCTTACTATTCTCCTGACCACATGTAATCTGTTACCACAGATTAAAAGATCACAGTGAGGAAAGACTCACCATGGAGGATACATGTCATGATGTGACTGTAGGATAGCAAGGGACAGGAGACTCCTATTCTGTCCCTCAGAGTAGGGGATCCTAGGCTATTACTCCTGATGGTTGAGAGGCTGGAGTCCTGTGCCTTACTATTCTCCTGACCACATGTAATCTGTTACCTCAGATTAAAAGATCACAGTGAGGAAAGACTCACCATGGAGGATACATGTCATTATGTGACTGTAGGATAGCAAGGGACAGGGGGCTCCTATTCTGTCCCTCAGAGTAGGGGATCCTAGGTTATTACTCCTGATGGTTGAGAGGCTGGAGTCCTGTGCCTTACTATTCTCCTGACCACATGTAATCTGTTACCACAGATTAAAAGATCACAGTGAGGAAAGACTCACCATGGAGGATAAATGTCATGATGTGACTGTAGGATAGCAAGGGACAGGAGACTCCTATTCTGTTTCTTGGAGTAGGGGACCCTAGGCTATTACTCTTGATGGTGGATATGCCTTACTAATCTCCTGACCACATCTAATTTGTTACGCCGCCCTCCCAGGGAATGAAGGGGCAGGAGTGTGATAGTAACACAGACAAAGACAGACAGGGAAAAACCAAGACTCAAACACACTGCAAACTCACAGGAACATACAGTATGAAACTAAGCAGAAAAGCAAGAGAAGGAAGGCAGCAACAAAAGGACATCAAGAGTTAACCCACAACAACAAAGTACTACAACCATCAGTAAGTCTGGATCACAACTCCTCACCAGACCAGTATAGAGAAGCTATAGCTGGCATTAATGGAATAGTCCAGCCAGTACATATAGAAGGGGAGTGAACATGATTGGCTCCCCCACAGCATGTGATCAAAGGAGACTAACAAGCAGGCCAGCAGGGATTAACTCTTGCTAGCCTGCCTATGAACTACAATTCTGTGGGTCAACGCCCGAGTCTACATGTGTTGATCACAGACCTCAGAAGTTAGCAGGCAGAATGCCAGAATATCCTGACACCGCCATGACAGTCGACAATGTTTGAAAAAACCTTTGTGTGACAATAATAGTGACTTATGATTGCTCCTTATTTATTTTGTCATTTGCGCCTTTATTTAGTTTTATCTGGGTTTTTTTTGGGCAACGATAAATCCGATCTGATCCCCAGCAATCAGCTGAAAACTTCGAGAAAATGGCGGTGTCTCATTTCCCTGCAGTGCCCCTGCTGGACAAAAGAAGAATTACATGCTGCCAATTGAAATCAATGGGTCGTCTGTGTAAAGCCGGACAGATCGGGTCCTCCAGAGGTGCGGACCCTCTTTATAACCAAGAGATGAGGGTGCATTTCGTGGAGAGGCCATGCTGGGAGTTGTGGTTGTAGCCTTTGGTCACTGACCTCGTACTCCGCTGACCAGGATGACTTCCCCCTTAGAGCAATCCCACAATTTCATAATCCGTCCATGTGATATCGTCTAAAATAAGGGTCAGTTCACAGTCTGTTGGGTTTATTTTTCGGCGCGCTCTGTGCTGCGTTCTGCGCACCTCTCCATTGTGTTCACCCCACGAAAGCACAAACGATGGCTAATTAATTAAAACCATGGTTACCGGATTCAGCTATGTCATTACCCGGTGAATAGCGGCACGCTAGGTGGGCACGACATGACGGACTGCCATGGCAACGTCTAATGGTTGCGAGATGATGTCGGGGCGGTGGAATCGTAACAATAGCACACGTCTACCTGACAAATCCGGGCAGAGCGGACGTAGCAGAGCCGAGATTGTCACTGTGTTGTCGTGATACTCAGCGGAGCCCTATACAAAGCGCACGGATCGGACCACCCAGCGGAGGCCGGGGCCGGCGGGATTCTGACAAGTGGCTGCGTGGGAGAAGGAAGGAACGAGCCACATGGTAAAGAAATAAAGCCACGTTCAGGGAGAGATGCCACGAGGCAAATGGCCCCAGGGATTCTTAGATTTAACCCCAGTCCTATAACAGATCGCATAGAAGACAAATACAGCTCTGCTACACCAACGCCAAAGCTCTTCTACATCAATAAGAATGAGCTCTACCACTGATAAGCTCTGCCGTATGACAAACTCAGCTCTGCTACGCAGGAACCCAGGTCTACTGTACGACAAAGTCATCTCTGCTACACCAAAAACTCAGCAATACTACTGATGTAAGCACAGTTCTGCTACATTAACAGCTCTGCTACACCAAAAACTCAGCAATACTACATGTGTAAGCTTAGCTCTGCTACATTAACAGCTCTGCTACACCAAAAACTCAGCAATAATACATGTGTAAGCTCAGCTCTGCTACATTAACAGCTCTGCTACACCAAAAACTCAGCAATAATACATGTGTAAGCTCAGCTCTGCTACATTAACAGCTCTGCTACACCAAAAACTCAGCAATACTACATGTGTAAGCTCAGCTCTGCTACATTAACAGCTCTGCTACACCAAAAACTCAGCAATACTACATGTGTAAGCTCAGTTCTGCTACATTAACAGCTCTGCTACACAAAAAACTCAGCAATACTACAGATGTAAGCTTAGCTCTGCTACGCAGGCATCCTACTGTACCACAAAGTCATCTCTCCTACACCAAAAACTCAGCAATAATACAGATTTAAGCTCAGCTCTGCTACATTAACAGCTCTGCTACACCAAAAACTCAGCAATACTACATGTGTAAGCTCAGCTCTGCTTTGCCAGTACCCAGGTCTGCTGTATGACAAATTCATCACTGCTACACCAAAAACTCAGCAATAGTACAGATGTAAACTCAACTCTGCTACATTAACAGCTCTGCTACACCAAAAACTCAGCAGTACTACAGATGTAAGCTCAGCTCTGCTACGCAGGCATCCTACTGTACGACAAAGTCATCTCTGCTACACCAAAAACTCAGCAATACTACAGATGTAAGCTCAGCTCTGCCGGTACCCAGGTCTGCTATATGACAAATTCATCTCTGCTACACCAAAAACTCAGCAATAGTACATATGTAAGCTCAGCTCTGCTACATTAACAGCTCTGCTACACTAAAAACTCAGCAATACTACAGATGTAAGCTCAGCTCTGCCGGTACCCAGGTCTGCAGTATGACAAAGTCATCTCTATAACACCAAAAACTCAGCAATAGTACATATGTAAGCTCAGCTCTGCTACATTAACAGCTCTGCTACAGAAATTAACATCTGCATGTCTTTCCATCTGTCTACAACACTGACACAGCTCTGCTATGCTGGGAATAGGTCTATTGAATGGACAAAGTCATCTCTGCAAGACCAACAACCCTATGACTGAATCAGCTCTCCTATACCGACACCCCCAGCATTGCTACACCAGCTCTGCTGCGCTCACACATCCGTGTTTCGTGGTCTGAATAGGATTTGGCTGCAGTCTCTGGACCTGGACTCAGCGGCCGCTCCAGAAATTACAATCTGGGAATTTGTCCTCAAAAAGTTATCTATTGTTTAAATCTGATATTTTTGTTTGTTTTTTAAAATGTATTGTAAAAATGTGAGAATTTTTTTAATTTTCATATCACAGGCTTTATTAAAGGCAAAATGCAATTTTCACCCTGGGGCGATTTTAGAGTTAAACATCCCGTCCATTCAGGAAGAGTTTTCAGCAGCTTCGATATCAGCAGAGACAGGATTATAATGACAGGTAACACCTCTGTACACAACTGAT
This sequence comes from Anomaloglossus baeobatrachus, assembly GCF_048569485.1. Lineage (NCBI taxonomy): Eukaryota > Metazoa > Chordata > Amphibia > Anura > Aromobatidae > Anomaloglossus > Anomaloglossus baeobatrachus. Next base: position 24,938,579 of record NC_134364.1, on the reverse strand, counting down.
ACCACAGGATCCAGTAATCACAGCTAACCTGCTCCCCTCCCTTCACAATTACCTTTGCACACGCTCATTAGATGCTTCAATACAAAAGATAGGGGAGGAGTCTGTTCAGTGCTGCTAATGTACATGTAAATTTTCTGGGGAAAAAAAAGCTGCAGTAGCCGGTGTAAGAATTGCATTTCTAGTTTTGAAGATAAAGTTTATATAGATTTTAGAGACCAGTTTCATTTGCAGTAATGAATATATAAAACCAACAGCATAGCTACCACCCCACAGCAATGGGGTCCAGAGTGAGCCGGGGCCCATCAATGAACTGAAAATGTCTGTTACCTTCAAGCAGCCACAAGGGGGAGCTCACTGCATACATATAATAATAATATGGGAGCTGTATAAATCCATATGCATTGAGCTCCCCCTAGTGGTGGCTGCAAGTAAACAAAATTACTGGGCTTGGTTTGTCAAAGAGTCCAATGCAGAGCTGACAGTGATATAGCAGAGTTACCCAGCAACGTAGCAGGGCTGGATTTGTCAGAGTCCAGTTCAGCCCTGACAGTGATATATCAGTTACCCAGTGATACAGTGGAGCTGGGGTTGTCATTAGGTCCTATGGTATAGCAGAATTAGCCAGTGATATAGCAGGGTTGGGTTTGTCAAAGAGCCCAATGCAGAGCTGGCAGGGATATAACAGTACTACCCAGTGATGCAGCAGAGCTGGGTTTGTCACGAGGTTCAAGGAAGAAGAGGTTAGTGGTATTACAGAATTATCCAGCAATATAGCAGGGTTGGGTTTGTCAAAAAGTTCCATACAGAGCTGGCAGTGATATTGCAGTATTGCCTAGTGATGCAGCAGAGCTGGGTTTGTCATGTGGTTCAAGGCACAAGAGGCCAGTGGTATAGCAGAATTACCCAGCAACATAGCAGGGTTGGGTTTGTCAAAGAGTCCCATACAGAGCTGACAGATATATAGCAGTATTTCCCAGTAATGCATCAGAGCTGGGTTTGTCATGTGGTTCAAGGCACAAGAGGCCAGTGGTATAGCAGAATTACCCAGCAACATAGCAGGGTTGGGTTTGTGAAAGAGTCCTATGCAGAGCTGGAAGTGGTATAGCAGAATTACCCAGTGATGCAGCAGAGCTGGGTTTGTCGGGAGGTTCAAGACAGAACAGGCCAGTGATGCAGCAGAGCTGGGTTTGTCGGGAGGTTCAAGACAGAACAGGCCAGTGATGCAGTAGAGCTGGGTTTGTCGGGAGGTTCAAGACAGAACAGGCCAGTGATGCAGTAGAGCTGGGTTTGTCGGGAGGTTCAAGACAGAACAGGCCAGTGATGTAGCAGGGCTGGGTTTGTTAGCAGGTTCTAGGCAGAGCAGGAAAGCAATCCATGCTAGCAGAATAGGTGCCAATTACCTGAATGCTCAGGCGGCATGTTGCGGACTGAGCCAGTCAGTGAGTCCAGAGAGCACGATGTGTATCGGATGTGATTCAGATTGTGCTGAGAGTTTCTGCTGGGAGAGGGGAAAAGAGAGCAGCAGCATTCACTCTCCAGACAGAGCTGATCACATCTAGAGGAATAATAAGGAGGAAGAAAAAACAGAAGAAAGTGTGCGGGGGATTCTGATCGGTTTCCTCTGATTTTAGTTTTATCTTTAGACCTTATATGAACCAGCCGCTGTGAGGACCCGGGGACTGTCCACTCGTCAGGTATATTAATTCCCGCTCGGCAGAGGGAAGCATCTTCATTGATCTGGGCGATTATCCTAGATCCTTCAATGTCTCAGACTTCAGAAGGAAAGTGAGAATTGTAATGCCTGTCCACAGTCACATGTGCTGCCCCCGTGGGGTCTGACTCCATGGAAAAAGTCATTTAAAGGGGTTGTATGAGATGGGTTTTTTTTTTCTTTAAAATAGCGCCACCCTTCTCCAATGGCTTTGTCTGGAATTGCAGCTCTAAGTGAATTGTTATGAGCTGTAATACCACCCATTGACATGCACAAGGGCTGCGCTGCTGATGGAAATAATGATCAGATTATGTGATTTCCGGGTGAACAATTCCTCTAATTCCCGGCCATAAAGTCAAATTGGCCCATATAATAGAAAAGTGATTGAGCAGAAAAGCAAAAATCAGAGCAGGAAATTCTCAATTCAAAGCATAGCTTGGATAAATAAAGCCGCCATATAGGGCTGTAATTTTCATGTGGACAGATTGTCGTGTTCCCGCAGATGCCTGTGGATTCGCGGTGGGTGGCTGCTGCTGCCCACAATCCAGGCACAATTTGGGATTCTTAGAAGTGTGTGTCAGACTGGCAGCTCGGAGCCCACAGGGGCCCGGACGTGCCTGAAAATCACTGGTGTGTAGGCGATGGCAGCAGAACAACAGAGCGAGGACCGAACCTCTGCTCTATGGCCTGATCCAACTGCTTATGTAGAACTACAACTCCCAACATTGAACAAGCTGAATGCCATGATGAGCAATTATGTGGTCAGGTCCAAGGCTCAGGCTACTGTGTGGCAACCTATGGCTCTCCTTGCGGCTCTGCTACATCAGGAACCAGTGCAGATCCGATAGGACTCGTCAGTCACCTGAGCTCTTTCCATAGCTGTGTGCCTGTATTTACTGCACTTATTATAGTTTTGGTAGACTTAGGTCCATCAAGTTCAACCCATAGCCCAACATGTAGATCCAGAGGAAGCAAAACCCCATGGGGCAAACAGTAAGCGCCACATTAGGGGGAAAACTCCTTCCCGACTCCACATACGGCAATCATTGTCTCATCACATTATCTCATGAGCATAACCAGTAATATCTGTTCTATTTCTCACGAGCATCTCTTAATGCCTCCCATTATTTTATTAGCCTTGGCAGCAGCTGCCTGACACTGGTCAGTAAAGTTGAGTTTGCCGTCCACCTTTACACCCAAGTATTTTTCAGTGACGGTTTTGCCCAGTGTTTTACAATTAAATCCATAATTATACATTTTATTTCCTCTGCCCAAGTGCCTGACCTGACATTTATCCACATTAAACTTCAATTCCCATTTCTCAGCCCAAGACTCCAGCTTACATAAATCCTTCTGTATTATTAAATCATGTTCATCTGTATTGATTACCCTTCAGAGTTTAGTATCATCTGCAAATATTGAAATTCTACTCTGTATGTGCCATACAATGTCATTAATATATGTTAAAAAGAAGAGGGCCCAATACTGACCCCTGTATAACCCTTACTGTAAACTGTGACCCAGTTCGAGTGCGTTCCATTAAAAACCACCCTTTGTTTCCAATCACTGACACAGTTTTTAACCCGGTTACACATATTTTCCCCTATTCCTATTATTGTCATTTTATGTACCAATCTGTTGTGTGGCACTGTATCAAACACCTTTAACAAATCCATATAGATAACATCCACTGCATTCCTCTGGTCCAGGCTAAAACTTACCTACTCATAGAAGCTGATCAGATTAGGTTCACAGGACCGATCCCTCATAAACCCATACTAATACTGGATCATGAGGTTATTCTTCTTGAGATACTCCAGGATGGCTTCTCTTCCCCTCCTGTTCAGTAATTGTTCCCCCCCAGTCCCTAGTGTAAACATTCCTCCACCCTTCTAGCCATTCTTTCCCTCAGCACAGAGGCCCCCTCCCCATTGAAGTGCAGACAATCTCCAGTAAACAGCCTGTAGCCAACAGAGAAGTTGACCCTATTCTCCAGAAACCTCAAATACTCCTTCCTACACCAATTCCTGAGCCCCTTATTTACCTCCCTAATCTCCCGCTGCCTTTCTGGCGTGGCACATGGTCTAGGTTGTATTTCAGAAAATGCCAATTTTGAGGTCCTTGTCTTCAGCTTACAGCCTAATTCCCTGAAATCACTGTTAAGGACCTTCCACCTACCTCTAAATTTGTCATTTGAGCCGATGTGCACCATGACCGCTGGGTCCTCACCAGTCCCACCCAGTAATCTGTCAGCCCGATCAGCAATGTGCTGAACTCAAGCACCAGGAAGGCCACACACTGTTCGAAGAGCCCTGTTTTTGTGACAGATTGCCCTATCTGTTCCCCTAATACTGGAGTCCCCCACTACCTGCACCTCTCTGGCCGGCCCTGCGCTCCTGTTTTGCCCTTAACTGGTGTAGACGCTCCCCCGGCTTTCAGGGGATGCGTCTTGCTGGAGTAGTGCTGCCCCTGAACTGACACCAAGTGGTGTACCACCATTGACAGCATCCAAGTGGCCACTATGGAGCCTAGGAATTGGGGGACCCAGTGTCAGCACCAACACTGTACCCCCCTCCTCCACCACCTGGCATCCCACTTTACGATGCCAATACAGTTGAAAGCAATGATGAAAGAGGGAGCGCTCCGTTGTCCTCTGTGCATTATATATAGGGGTGCACTACGCTACATAGAGGACTATGGGGTGGGGCCCAGTCTACTATATAGAGGACTATGGGGTGGGGCCCAGTCTACTATATAGAGGACTATGGGGTGGGGCCCAGTCTACTATATAGAGGACTATGGTACTATGGTGTGGGGCCCAGTCTACTATATAGAGGACTATGGGGTGGGGCCCAGTCTACTATATAGAGGACTATGGGGTGGGGCCCAGTCTACTATATAGAGGACTATGGGGTGGGGCCCAGTCTACTATATAGAGGACTATGGGGTGGGGCCCAGTCTACGATATAGAGGACTATGTGGGGCCCCATTATACTATATAGAGGACTACGTGGGGCCCATTATACTATATAGAGAACTACGTGGGGCCCATTATACTATATAGAGGACTACGTGGGGCCCATTATACTATATGGAGGACTACATGGGACCCATTATACTATATGGAGGACTACGTGGGGCCCATTATACTATATGGAGGACTATGTGGGGCCCATTATACTATATAGAGGACTATGTGGGGCCCATTATACTATATAGAGGACTATGTGGGGCCCATTATACTATATAGAGGACTATGTGGGGCCCATTAAACTATATAGAGGACTATGTGGGGCCCATTATACTATATAGAGGACTATGTGGGGCCCATTAAACTATATAGAGGACTATGTGAGGCCCATTATACTATATAGAGGACTATGTGGGGCCCATTAAACTATATAGAGGACTATGTGGGGCCCATTATACTATATAGAGGACTATGTGGGGCCCATTATACTATATAGAGGACTATGTGGGGCCCATTATACTATATAGAGGACTATGTGGGGCCCATTAAACTATATAGAGGACTATGTGAGGCCCATTATACTATATAGAGGACTATGTGGGGCCCATTAAACTATATAGAGGACTATGTGGGGGCCATTATACTATGTAGAGGGCTATATGGGGCCCATTATACTATGTAGAGGGCCATTACATGGTATGCAAGCTATTACACATGATTCTGTGGGGTCCATCAAACCGTGAGGAGGGCTAGTGGGGCCATTATAGTGTGTGGAGGGCTATGTGGGGGTCTCAGTTGCGGATTATACTGTGTTGAGGTCACCATACTTTGGCGGGGGTATTTGAGGAGGGTACAGTAGGGTCATCATGCTGTCTGTATGGAGGGTACAGTGGAGGAATTCACTGAGGGGGGGATCATACAGAGTTTGTGGGGCACTTTTATTGGCATCGTACTTTATGGCTGTAATGAAAGGACTCTAGGAGCTTCAGTAGGAGGACAATTACATTGAAAGGGCTGAGAAGTTGTGAGATTTTCAATTATGTGACGCAGCCAAATATTATAATCTTTGGGGGGCAGAGGACAATAGGAACCTCTGCTATGGGGCCCCTTGATTTCCCTGCTAACGCCCCCCTCATCTGACAACCCACAGCTTGCAAATGCATTTGCTTCATGAACCAGGACAAGCCAAAAACAGATACTTGTGGAGACAAACAACCCGACTACATTTTTTTTTCTTAAAGGGACACAGACAAAATAGAGACAAGTAGGCGGGGCATGATTCAGGGGATTAGGCCCCTCCCCTTGCACTAAGCGGAACACAAAGTATCAGAAGTCTCTATATGGCCCAGTCATTGCCCAGCTCTTGTCTTATGAACATCTGCCACCTACTGGTCAAGTTTTGAGATGCACATTATATTTATTATTATAATGCACAGATCAATATACTCTACCTATTATTAGCTGCTCTACATAAACAGGTTCAGATCTCTGGAGAAAAAAATAAAAAGGTGATACTCAGCGGAGCAGTAAAAAGAAAATAGGATAAAAAAACCTGCCCACATTCCACCCGGATACAAGAGAAGGGCTCAACAGCCGAAATAAAAATAAACACACAAAACTGATACAAGGTATTATCACAAGGTAAGAACAGACCAGAGGGGAAAACCCAAAAACCACTATGCAAAAGAAAAACTCAACGCAGCTTTCACCCAGCAAAATATTCTCTGAAAGTCTTCCTGGTCCTCAGCTCACAGGTTCCTCGAGGCAAGATAAGCAGAAACTATCACTAGCAATTACCTGAGCTAGGAGGGAAGTCATTATAGCAGAGGTAATTAGCAATAGAGAACAGCTGGCTATAGCTTTCATTCAGAGTTCAGGAGACCAGAGGATCTATTTAACCCTAGCAGCCCTGGAAAAAGGAGAATCTGAACAGCCAGCAGTATTAACCAAAGCAAGTGTGTATGAAGCTCTGCACTGTGATCTCTTGACACCAGACATAGGAGGGACCACTATCTGTCGTGGTATCCTTGTGACAACAGCTCCTCTGATTGCAGCGTTGTGTCTGCTGATGGTCACATGATATTTTCATGTCACTAGACCACTGCACCCAATCAGCAGCCACTAATTGGTTGAAGCCTTAACCAGTCCTTGAAAGACAATCAGCAGCTGGTATTTCTTTTTGGGTCTGGTGTCTGTATTTATTTTGGGGTCTGGTCTGGGGTCTGTATTTATTTTGGGGTCTGGTCTGGGGTCTGTGTTTATTTAGGAGTCCGTTCTGGTGTCTGTATTTATTTTGGGGTCCGGTCTGGGGTCTGTATTTATTTTGGGGTCTGGTTTGAGGTCTGTATTTATTTTGGGGACTGGTCTGGGGTCTGTATTTATTTTGGGGTCTGGTTTGAGGTCTGTATTTATTTTGGGGTCCGCTCTGAGGTCTGTATTATTTTGGAGTCTGCTCTGATGTATGTATTATTTTGGGGTCCGCTCTGAGCTGTGTATTATTTTGGGGTTCGCTCTGGAGTCTGTATTATTTTGGGGTTCGCTCTGGAGTCTTTATTATTTTGGGGTCTGCTCTGGGGTCTGTATTTTTTGGGGGTCTGCTCTGGAGTTTGTATTTTTTTTTTTCCAATTTAAAGTTTTATTGAGTTTTTTAGGAACATGGATCCATGTTATAACTGACAGTGCGAAACCAAAGTCTATGCGACACAACACATTCGCAAACGTCATGACAGTATGTAAATGATTGGTATGATACATGGATAGTCATTTTGAACCACAAAGAATAATAAGCCAAAGAGGAAAGGTAAAAAGCAGTATGATCACGAAAAATAGCAAAGGAAGAATAAGTCAGGGCAAGAGGGGAAGAGATGGAGAGTAGAGCGCATCGGCCGGGTCTGATACTTTGTCCGCTGGACCAAGACATGTTGGAAGGGTGGTGTATATTATCTGAAGTAAGTGGGGCCAAGGTGCCTATCTTCCGGAGGTTAGATTAATTCAAGAATTTTTTTGCCAGAGAGGAATGATTCCCATTGAAACCATTTAGTGGCTGTCGCCACCGTCTGTCCACGCGACTGGGCCATCACCATTTCCATGCGGTGGATCACATTCAACTCCATTACCCACTCATCTATCGTAGGGGGGGCAGGGTCTTTCCAGCGCTGTGGGACCACTGTCTTGGCTGCCTGGAGAAGGTGGTCCAAGAGGGACTTTTTATAGGCCTTTTCCAAGACATTAAAAATGTATAGTAGGACAGCCTCTGGGCGGCCGGGGACTATGATCCCTGTGACCTCCTGTATTGCTGCTAGTACTTTTTTCCAAAAGACCCCCAAGCCCGGGCAGTACCACCAGATGTGGGACATGGTGCCTCCCTGTGCTCCACAACGCCAACAGGTATCAGGCACCTCAGGACACCACGCATGAAGAGACGCTGGAACCCTGTACCACCTGGAGAGTATAGCTGGTTTCTTGCATTCTGGTGGCCACGACAGACTTGTGGGTCAAGCAACATGCCCACTGGTTCCCAAGGAACGTCTGGTTGAGCTCTGCTTCCCACGCCGCACAAAAGCGAGGAAGGGACGCCTCTGGCGCGTTGGTTGTGATCTTATATATTTTTGATATCGCATGACGTGTATCTAAGGACCCAGTGCAAAGGTTTTCAAATGGAGTTTGGGGTGGAAGACGCGCCATGACAATGTTTTGTGAGATTATGAAGTGTTTGAGTTGTGCATATTCAAAATGAAACCGCATCCTGAAATTACGATTTTCCACAATCTCCAGAAGCGGTAGAAGGGATCCCCCAGGAGCCATCTGGTTCAGTCTTAAGGGGCTCTATTTCGTACTGCCCAGGAAGTTGTTGGGTCATGCCCCCGGTAGAAACTCTGGGTTATCGGTTAATGGCATAAGGGGTCCTCCCGGCTGAATCAGGCGATTGCGTAATGATGTAGAGTGTACAGTTTTCAATGTTTGTTTAGTGCTATAAGACATTTAGATCTTATGTTTGGTAAGGAGTGGCCATGTCCACGGTAGGGTCGGCACCGACCTGTATTATTTTGGGGTCCGCTCTGGGGTCTGTATTATTTTGGGGTCCGCTCTGGGGTCTGTATTATTTTGGGGTCAGCTCTGGGGTCTGTATTCATTTTGGGGTCCACTCTGGGGTCTGTATTATTTTGGGGTCCGCTCTGAGGTCTGTATTATTTTGGGGTCTGCTCTGGGGTCTGTATTATTTTGGGGCTCGCTCTGGGGTCTGTATTATTTTGGGGTCAGCTCTGGGGTCTGTATTATTTTGGGGTCAGCTCTGGGGTCTGTATTATTTTGGGGTCAGTTCTGGGGTCTGTATTATTTTGGGGTCAGCTCTGGGGTCTGTATTATTTTGGGATCTGCTCTGGGGTCTGTATTATTTTGGGGTCCACTCTGTGGTCTGTATTATTTTGGGGTCCGCTCTGGGGTCTGTATTATTTTGGGGTTAACTTCCCATCAGGGGCGTAACTACCGCGGTCGCAGCGGTCGCCATGCGACCATGCCCGGGAGGTTAGGAGCCCGGCGGCCGCCAGGCAGATCAGCAGCTAGCTCCTTTCAGTGAGAGAGGAGCTGCGCTGATCTGTCACAGGCCACGCGGCCGCTATATGACCCGGTGCCGCCGCCAACACCGGGCCCCCCTGCCTGGTGTCAATGGCTGTGGCGGCTCCCCCGTCACCGCGCACGGTAATGATGAAGGATAGCGCGGCCGGACACCATCTGCATGGAGTTTGTATATTCTCCCCGTGTTTGCGTGGGTTTCCTCCGGGGTCTCCGGTTTCCTCCCACACTCCAAAGACATACAGATAGGGACTCTAGATTGTGAGCCCCAATGGGGACAGTGTTGCCAATGTATGTAAAGCGCTGTGGAATTAATAGCGCTATATAAGTGAATAAAATTATTATTATTAATATTATTATACATGGAGGTCTGGGAAGGCTGCATTATTATACATGGAGGCCTGCAGAGGCTGCATTATACATAGAGGTCTGGGGAGGCTGCATTATTATACATGGAGGCTTGGAGAGGCTGCATTATACATGGAGGTCTGTGGCGGCTGCATTATATACATGGAGGCCTGGAGAGGCTGCATTATACATGGAGGCCTGGAGATACTGCATTATACATGGAGGCCTGGGGAGGCTGCATTATACATGGAGGCCTGGAGAGGCTAGCTGCATTATTATATATGGAGGCCCGGGGAGGCTGGCTGCTATATTATACATGGAGGCCTGGAGAGGCTGGCTGCTATTTTATACATGGACGCCTGGTGAGGCTGGCTATATTATTATACATGGAGGACTGGGGAAGCTGGATGCATTATTATACATGGAGGACTGGGTAGGCTGGCTGCATTATTATAGATGGAGGTCTGGAGAGGCTGGCTGCATTATTATAGATGGAGGCCTGGGGAGGCTGGGTGCTACATTATACATAGATCCCTGGAGAGGCTGGCTGCATTATTATATATGGAGGTCTGGAGAGGCTGGCTGCTATATTATACATGGAGGCCTGGGGAGGCTTGGTGCATTATTATATATGGAGGTCTGGGGGGGCTGCATAATACAAAATGAAGGACATAATACATGGAATATAGGGGTGCATTATGCATGGAGGAGTATGGGGCTGCATAATACAATATGAATTTTATGGGGTTGTGTTATAATACATATAGGACTATGGGGAGATACATTATAATATATGGAGGATTATGGAGCCTATTTTATACATGGACTATGGGGGTGCATTATAAAACATGGAGGACTGTGTGGTGCAGTATAATATATGGAGCACTATGGGGTGAATTATAATACATGGAGAACTATGAGAAATTCATGATAATAATTGAAGGGCTACTTTATACAAGGGGGATTATGGGGGTGCCTGGAGGACTATGGGAAATGCATTATAATACATGGAGGACTATGGAGCTGCATTCTAATATATGAAGGATTATGTGGGACCCTTTATACTATTTGGAAGGCTATGTGGGAGCCATTATAGTATTTGGAGAACTATATACGAGGGGGGACAAAGATACAAGCAGGGGATGGGAACATTTTGTGCTGAGGGAAAAAAGCGCTTTCCCTCAGCACCCAGCTTTCCCATGCTCTGCTATACATCTTCTCTCAGCACCCAGCTTTCCCATGCTCTGCTATACATCTTCTCTCAGCACCCAGCTTTCCCATGCTCTGCTATACATCTTCTCTCAGCACCCAGCTTTCCCATGCTCTGCTATACATCTTCTCAGCACCCAGCTTTCCCATGCTCTGCTATACATCTTCTCTCAGCACCCAGCTTTCCCATGCTCTGCTATACATCTCTCAGCACCCAGCTTTCCCATGCTCTGCTATACATCTTCTCTCAGCACCCAGCTTTCCCATGCTCTGATATGGGAAAGCTGGGTGCTGAGTGAATGATGTATAGCAGAGCATGGGGAAGCTGGGTGCAGAGGACAAGATGGATATCAGAACATAGGAAAGCTGGGTGCTGATAGAGGGATTTCGGATCATGGGAAATCTCGGTTCTGTGGGTAAGAGTCAAGTGTCAGTGTCATTATCCTGTACCCCGAGTGTCAGTATTATTATCCCGTACCCCAAGTGTCGGTGTATGTGGAGGGAGGGCCCAGGTCTGAACTTTGCACCGGGGCCCATCAAACCTAGTTACGCCACTGCTTCCCATCATTATTTATATTGTATGTATGGACTATTGCCCAGAATAATTAGGAAGGAAAAAAAATATATACTTCTGATTACAATAAACAATGTCTTCCTTGATACAAAATACTGACGTGTTCTATTCGTCCTTCTATCGTAAATATCGTTTTGTTAACCACACGGTGGCGCCATCGAGCGTAGCACTGCCAAACTGTATAGGTTTGGCACACCACGTGACCAGCTGCCAACCACAGGGAGGCGTCATTATGCGTGGCGGTGACGGAAGGCCCCTAGCTCCTCCCCCGGGCTGTCTTCGTCCTGCCTGCGCTCGGTGTTAGGGGCGGGGCCCACGGTGTCATGGCGCTGTACATTGTCCGCTGCTTCCTGCTCGTCCTCCTCCCGGCAGTTTTGGCCAAGAAAGGGGACGTGATAGAGATCACTGACGACAGCTGGAGGGACATCCTGCGGGGGGAATGGATGATCAAATTGTGAGTGTCCCTGACAGTGTGGCACTACAAGTCCCAGCATGCACTGCAGCCTGTGCTTCTAGGTGTGCTGGCACTTGTGCTGCCACATCAGTGTCGTGTACCTGCATGTTGGGTTTCTGGTACTTGTAGTCCTACACACATCAGAGTCTGGTCTGCTCCTAGGTGTCCTGGGACTTGTGGTTCCCTCAGCAGTCTGTTCCCAGCTGCAGGCACCTGCTGGTACTTGTAGTTCTACTACATCAGTAATCTGTACCTGGCCCCGGGGTCTTCTGCTTGTAGAACTACAAACACCAGCAGGCGAGGAGCCAAGTGCTGGGTACTGTTGGAGAACTACAAGTGCCAGGAAGCCTGCAACACCTAAGGTTAGAGCAGAGATGTGTCTGTAGAAGCACAAGTCCCAGGAGCCCGGCACAGGCTGCTGCTGGATTACTCCTGCTGGGACTTGTAGTTCTATTCCTAGGAAGCTGAGGAGACTGGTATCCACTGCTGCTGTAGGAGAACTACAAGTGCCAGCAGATCGGGAACTGCAATAATCTGCGGACGTTATGTTAGAACTACAAGTCCCAGGAGACCTGAGAGTAGAGCAGAGACTCCTGGGAGTTGGAGAATTGCTGGTGATTGTAGTTCTACAGACATTAGTCTTTGATCCACTGCCAGGCTTTCTGGGACTTGTAGTTCTACAGTAACAGCTGCAGACTATTCGCAGTTACTGAGCCCTGCAGCTCTGGGCATTCTGGCACTTGTAGTTCTACAACACCAGCAGCCGGCCCCTGGGAGAAATTCTCTCCTTTCTGGCCCTTATCAGTCCCAGAAAGCCTGCAGGCCGGGACCAGCTGCTGAACTACATGTGACAGCAGAGAACGGCTCCCGGGGGTCGGGCAGCGGTGGGACTAAAAATCCCAGGAGACCTAAGAGGAGAAAAGACTAATGTCTGACGAACTAGAGAGCTATAGACGCTTGTCTCAGCAGTGAGGTGTCCTGGGACTTGTAGTTCTGCAGTGAAAGCAGCAACTTTCAGGAATATGCTGTTCTAAGCTTCCTGGGATTTGTAGTCCCACATCGGGAGTGTGTGTTACACCCCTGGATGTGCGCGTGTCCTCAGCTCTGTCCTGGCCGGGATGTGGTGTGTCTGTTACACTGTGTCCAGCCCAGACAATCCTCTGCAGCAGAAGCCTCTCCCCCCTGCCCTGTCTGTTACATTGTGTCCAGCCCGGACAATCCTCTGCAGCAGAAGCCTCTCCCCTCTGCCCTGTCTGTTACAGTGTGTCCAGTTAGAACAATCCTCTGCAGCAGGTGCCTCTCCCCCCTGCCCTGTCTGTTACACTGTGTCCAGCCCGGACAATCCTCTGCAGCAGACGCCTCTCCCCCCTGCCCTGTCTGTTACATTGTGTCCAGCCCGGACAATCCTCTGCAGCAGACGCCTCTCCCCCCTGCCCTGTCTGTTACAGTGTGTCCAGCCCGGACAATCCTCTGCAGCAGACGCCTCTGCCCTGTCTGTTACATTGTGTCCAGTTAGAACAATCCTCTGCAGCAGACGCCTCTCCCCTCTGCCCTGTCTGTTACACTGTGTCCAGTATGGACAATCCTCTGCAGCAGACGCCTCTGCCCTGTCTGTTACACTGTGTCCAGCCCGGACAATCCTCTGCAGCAGACGCCTCTCCCCCCTGCCCTGTCTGTTACATTGTGTCCAGCCCGGACAATCCTCTGCAGCAGACGCCTCTGCCCTGTCTGTTACATTGTGTCCAGTTAGAACAATCCTCTGCAGCAGACGCCTCTCCCCCCTGCCCTGTCTGTTACACTGTGTCCAGTATGGACAATCCTCTGCAGCAGACGCCTCTCCCCCCTGCCCTGTCTGTTACACTGTATCCAGTATGGACAATCCTCTGCAGCAGACGCCTCTGCCCTGTCTGTTACATTGTGTCCAGTCTGGACAATCCCCTGCAGCAGATGCCTCTCCCCACTGCCCTGTCTGTTAGTGTGTAGGTGCAGCCGAGGTCTGGATACAGCTGTGACCGGCGTTGGGTCTATACTGGGTTTTCAGCCTCTTGCTGACAATCTTGTGTTTCCATTCACTGGCAGTGAGCGGAGGTCCTGACACAGATGGCGGTGTAATTCTCTGTTGTCCCCCGCAGTTACGCCCCGTGGTGCCCCGCCTGCCAGAAGCTACAGCTGGAGTGGACGGAGTTTGCAGAATGGGGAGATGATCTCAATGTGAACATCGCCAAAGTGGACGTCACAGCACAGCCAGGTAAAGCCCCCGAGCCGGGGTCACCGGGGGTCTCTTTTCTGCTGTCCTGACCCGTCACTGGGTATATGGACCGGTGACCCTGACGCAGAGGCCGCCCCAGTCCCCCACTGTCTCGTGCTGCCCCTTTGTATTCATTGTCAGAAAAGGCCGAGCTTTGCCCTCTGACTCCGTCAGTCTGAGCACGGACACCGCTGACTAGACCCTCAGAGGTCGGACTCCCACGATCACCGCCTCATTCCATCCTTCTTATCTTCCCAGGTTTGAGCGGCCGTTTTATCATCACCGCACTGCCGACCATCTATCAGTGAGTATCGGGGTCCTGGTGGGGTGTGCGGGGAGCCGGGGTACAGCCACGTCCACTGCACCTTATGGGCTTATAAAGGAATACAAATATCATGGCTTCTTCCAGAAACCACTGTCCACTCAGAGCCGGAGCTGCAGTACCGCACATCACCTGAGGACACGTGGGGCGCTGCTTTGGGAAGAAACTTGATTCTTCCAGTCCTGGACTTATATAGAACTGCATGAAGACTCAGCCCGACAACTGTCTGACAACCTGAATATAGAGGATGTTTATATACTGTAAATGTTATCTTCCGGCACGCTGTGCTCGCCTCGCCAGCATTATTAGTATCGGGTTTTCCCCCAACAATTTACAGATGGAGCAGAAACATTAAATCAGACCTGCAGGAATTAAAGGGCTCAGCGCCATGAGTACCATGTTGTGTTCAGATCTACAGGCCTTAAAGAAAAAAAAAACATTTTACGTTTTGGACCCTGAGGATCAGTGCCACCCGGGGCTTTTCCAGGGGGGTTCTTCAGGGAGGGGGCCTCTTCTGAGGGCGCCTCTTGCGGGGAGGGGGCCTCTTCTGAGGGCGCCTCTTGCGGGCAGGGGGCCTCTTCTGAGGGCGCCTCTTGCGGGGAGGGGACCTCTTCTGAGGGCGCCTCTTGCGGGGAGGGGACCTCTTCTGAGGGCGCCTCTTGCGGGGAGGGGGCCTCTTCTGAGGGCGCCTCTTGCGGGGAGGGGGCCTCTTCTGAGGGCGCCTCTTGCGGGGAGGGGGCCTCTTCTGAGGGCGCCTCTTGCCGGGAGGGGGCCTCTTCTGAGGGCGCCTCTTGCCGGGAGGGGGCCTCTTCTGAGGGCGCCTCTTGCCGGGAGGGGGCCTCTTCTGAGGGCGCCTCTTGCCGGGAGGGGGCCTCTTCTGAGGGCGCCTCTTGCCGGGAGGGGGCCTCTTCTGAGGGCGCCTCTTGCCGGGAGGGGGCCTCTTCTGAGGGCGCCTCTTGCCGGGAGGGGGCCTCTTCTGAGGGCGCCTCTTGCCGGGAGGGGGCCTCTTCTGAGGGCGCCTCTTGCCGGGAGGGGGCCTCTTCTGAGGGCGCCTCTTGCCGGGAGGGGGCCTCTTCTGAGGGCGCCTCTTGCCGGGAGGGGGCCTCTTCTGAGGGCGCCTCTTGCCGGGAGGGGGCCTCTTCTGAGGGCGCCTCTTGCCGGGAGGGGGCCTCTTCTGAGGGCGCCTCTTGCCGGGAGGGGGCCTCTTCTGAGGGCGCCTCTTGCCGGGAGGGGGCCTCTTCTGAGGGCGCCTCTTGCCGGGAGGGGGCCTCTTCTGAGGGCGCCTCTTGCCGGGAGGGGGCCTCTTCCGGGAGGGGTGGCTTCTGGCGCTGATTTACACCCGCTGTCATTTCCAGACATGGAATTGTTGTGTTTTGGAATAAATCACATTCAGAACCCATGATACAAGGCCGGCTCTAGCAGCTCGTGTAGAGGGGGATCCGCTTTGTGATGCTCCCTAATTCTTACATGCACAGGGGGTCACTAAGCCTTTAAAGAACATCTAGAGACTAGGTGGCGTGATTGAGACCCCTGCTAATCCCCTTTTTGAGGGGCACAGAATGGGGTACATTGGCGGGTGTGTTGGTTTTAGGGGAGGGCAGAGCTTCAAGTAGCGGCCGCCGTCAAATTCTGATCGTTTTTTCCATTCCGTCTAGCTGTAAAGATGGCGTTTTCCGGAAGTATCAGGGTCCCCGGGCGCACAAGGACTTCATCAACTTTGTGAACGAGAAGGAATGGGAGGGGATAGAGGCCGTGTCCTCGTGGTTCAGCCCCGATTCACTGCTGTAAGTAGATACAGGGGTCCGGACCCCGCTATAACGTGGGTCTGGGGGTCGGATGTGGGGCACGTTCTCCCTCTGTCGTGCATGTGCCATATTATAATGTATCCCCCTTCTGCTTCCCTGCAGGATGAGCGGCATGTCCACCCTGTTCCAGCTTTCGGTGTGGATTCGGGTACGTGGGTTCAGTGTCCTGACACCAGCTGTGGTGACACACAGGTTCCCCCCATCCACCCCGTGTGCAGAGGGTCTGGAGCTCGGTGCATTGTCCAGACATGATGTGACTATATCAGACCTATGAGTTATTCCATTACTGACAGCAAGCAGAGGTCTTGTACAAAATTGCAGCACTTTGTAGCTGAGAGTTGTAGTTATGTAGCAGCCGAAACGCGTTCATGTCCTGATTAACCCTTGTCTTTGCAGTACTGTCACAACTATTTAGTGGAAGACATCGGCCTTCCCGTCTGGGGGTCTTACATCATCTTTGGATTGATGACCTTGTTCCTCGGTCTGGTCTTGGGGCTGGTGAGTCGTTCTTATCCTTTATGATCTGTGGTTATTCCTGTCTTCAGAAATGATGACTTAGATAATTTCCAAGCGGCTGCAGGCTGCTATTTTTAGGCTGGGGTGGCCCAATAAGCATAAGAGAACTTTTATGGGGTTTGAGCAGCACAAACATTCCCCCCCTTCTCATAAGATCTTAAAGGCCCCTGCTGGAGGTAACAGCCTATTGTGAGGCTCCCAGGATACCCCCCAACTCTAGTCCATGGAGTTACTGGAGACCGCCTTGTAGTGCAGTTCTCAGCATCCACTGATTGTATCCAGGGTCTTGCAGGAATAGTGGGCACCAGGCTGTAGCCCACCATGACTGTCTGGGGCCGTATAATAATCATTTTCTCCTTTGGTTGCAGGTTCTGGTGTTTATTGCAGATTATCTGTGTCCAACTAAGCGGCAGCGACCTCAAGACTTCATCTACCCCAGTAAGTGCCCACATCCACTGCCACTCAGGACGGCGCGATGCTTGTATATAAACTTTATATTTTATTACTTTAAGAATTTTTAGGCTCAAAGTATTTGCGACTGGGTTTCAATAAAAGTTTGGCTTTTACCTGCTCTTTGTTTCCCCGCAGAATGAGTTAACTGAGAATCTGTCAGTAAGCTTGTGTAACTGTATTTTTCAGTCTGATCCTTGCTGATGCAAGACCTCATTAAAGGTCCGCTCAGCTTTGATGTGGTCTATACACATAAATCAGGAGCTCCAAAAAGTTGCAAAATCCAACTGGCAGATTCTCAGTTAACTCATTCTGTAGGGAAACCTTTTATCTTTAAACCCAATTGCAAAAATAATTTGTGACACCCCCCCCCCCCCCCCCCCGCCACATATACTTGAAAGGTAAAGACCCCAAAGATGTCCATATCTTCGGGGTCTTTTAAAAAAAAAAAAAAAGTGACTCCAATGGTTTTCTAATCTAGGGTAAGTTCTGGGCTCTGAATATGATGGAATTGGCTCAGGATCCGAGGACATTTCTGCATCCACCCAGGGGAAGCAATGGGTTACAGCGAGCACCTTAGAAACACTGCACCCAAAGCGACATAATCTCTATTGTTCCCTGTTATCTGCCATATATAAAGATGCATTGGAGCAAATAACCAGTTGTATAAGTATACATCCTCTAATATGTTTTGCTTCAGAAAATCTTACCCCTGAAGCTGCAAGATTACTACAAGAGCTGGAGGAAGAGCAGGACGTGGAGGAGGACGGGGAGGCGAGCGATGACGAGCTCTCCAGAGAGAGTCTACGGAAAAGAACTGGAAAATCCTAACTTTTTACCGTCATTTGTTAAAGGTAACGCGTCTGATCTGAAACCGCAGAACGTTGTCTATGCTACAGAAAATTGTTACAAACTTTCATGTCGTGGCTGCAGACAGGATCTTATCCTGTATCTCTGTATACAGGGCGCTCCCCCTAGTGGTGACTGCAGACAGGATCTTATCCTGTATCTCTGTATACAGGGCGCTCCCCCTAGTGGTGGCTGCAGAAAGGATCTTATCCTGTATCTCTGTATACAGGGAGCTCCCCCTAGTGGTGGCTGCAGAAAGGATCTTATCCTGTATCTCTGTATACAGGGAGCTCCCCCTAGTGGTGGCTGCAGACAGGATCTTATCATGTATCTCTGTATACAGGGAGCTCCCCCTAGTGGTGGCTGCAGAAAGGATCTTATCCTGTATCTCTGTATACAGGGAGCTCCCCCTAGTGGTGGCTGCAGAAAGGATCTTATCCTGTATCTCTGTATACAGGGAGCTCCCCCTAGTGGTGGCTGCAGACAGGATCTTATCCTGTATCTCTGTATACAGGGCGCTCCCCCTAGTGGTGGCTGCAGAAAGGATCTTATCCTGTATCTCTGTATACAGGGAGCTCCCCCTAGTGGTGGCTGCAGAAAGGATCTTCTCATGTATCTCTGTATACATGGAGCTCCCCCTAGTGGTGGCTGCAGACAGGATCTTATCCTGTATCTCTGTATACAGGGCGCTCCCCCTAGTGGTGGCTGCAGACAGGATCTTATCCTGTATCTCTGTATACAGGGCGCTCCCCCTAGTGGTGGCTGCAGACAGGATCTTATCATGTATCTCTGTATACAGGGAGCTCCCCCTAGTGGTGGCTGCAGAAAGGATCTTATCCTGTATCTCTGTATACAGGGAGTTCCCCCTAGTGGTGGCTGCAGACAGGATCTTATCCTGTATCTCTGTATACAGGGAGCTCCCCCTAGTGGTGGCTGCAGACAGGATCTTATCATGTATCTCTGTATACAGGGAGCTCCCCCTAGTGGTGACTGCAGACAGGATCTTATCATGTATCTCTGTATACAGGGCGCTCCCCCTAGTGGTGGCTGCAGAAAGGATCTTATCCTGTATCTCTGTATACAGGGAGCTCCCCCTAGTGGTGGCTGCAGAAAGGATCTTCTCATGTATCTCTGTATACATGGAGCTCCCCCTAGTGGTGGCTGCAGACAGGATCTTATCCTGTATCTCTGTATACAGGGCGCTCCCCCTAGTGGTGGCTGCAGACAGGATCTTATCCTGTATCTCTGTATACAGGGCGCTCCCCCTAGTGGTGGCTGCAGACAGGATCTTATCATGTATCTCTGTATACAGGGAGCTCCCCCTAGTGGTGGCTGCAGAAAGGATCTTATCCTGTATCTCTGTATACAGGGAGCTCCCCCTAGTGGTGGCTGCAGAAAGGATCTTCTCATGTATCTCTGTATACATGGAGCTCCCCCTAGTGGTGGCTGCAGACAGGATCTTATCCTGTATCTCTGTATACAGGGCGCTCCCCCTAGTGGTGGCTGCAGACAGGATCTTATCCTGTATCTCTGTATACAGGGCGCTCCCCCTAGTGGTGGCTGCAGAAAGGATCTTATCCTGTATCTCTGTATACAGGGAGCTCCCCCTAGTGGTGGCTGCAGAAAGGATCTTCTCATGTATCTCTGTATACATGGAGCTCCTCCTAGTGGTGGCTGCAGACAGGATCTTATCATGTATCTCTGTATACATGGAGCTCCCCCTAGTGGTGGCTGCAGACAGGATCTTATCATGTATCTCTGTATACATGGAGCTCCCCCTAGTGGTGGCTGCAGACAGGATCTTATCATGTATCTCTGTATACAGGGAGCTCCCCCTAGTGGTGGCTGCAGACAGGATCTTATCACGTATCTCTGTATACAGGGAGCTCCCCCTAGTGGTGGCTGCAGACAGGATCTTATCACGTATCTCTGTATACAGGGAGCTCCCCCTAGTGGTGGCTGCAGACAGGATCTTATCACGTATCTCTGTATACAGGGAGCTCCCCCTAGTGGTGGCTGCAGACAGGATCTTATCATGTATCTCTGTATACAGGGAGCTCCCCCTAGTGGTGGCTGCAGACAGAATCTTATCATGTATCCCTGTATACAGGGAGCTCCCCCTAGTGGTGGCTGCAGACAGGATCTTATCATGTATCTCTGTATACAGGGAGCTCCCCCTAGTGGTGGCTGCAGACAGGATCTTATCATGTATCTCTGTATACAGGGAGCTCCCCCTAGTGGTGGCTGCAGACAGAATCTTATCAGGTATCTCTGTATACACTATAATTTGTATGTTTCTCTTCTGATATGAATCTATATACCTGAAGCTATTGTTTTCTGTTTGCAGTCAGAAAAGGACAAGCCCCTGAAGTGGGTGAAAGAACATCAGCCGCTGTGCGTTTCTTTCCATTAGGAGACGTCTCCCTCAGTCCCAGCTCCTGACCTTGCTCAGACGGTCTCTGTGGGTTGCACTCGTCCCCTCCTTCACAGACGAACCTCGCCGGGTCTTCCCGATACATGATGGCAGCATCCAGGAGCCTCTGTGTGTTCTGCCTGTATTTATAGCTTTATGCCTTCCCCTCCCCGGCAGCCGTCTTGTCCTCATTTTCGGCGTTTTGTTCATTTACTGCAAATTAAAATGATCCTTCCACTGATCTCACACATGGCGGCAGCAGGTTGTAGATATTAACCCTTATTGCTTGCTGTGTAGTACCACAAATACCCAGAGTGTCCTCCTGGATGCATTGTAGCAGCTTAGATACCTCGGCCCTTCGCACATCACCCTCCGTTATATAGTATCCGTACATCTGACATTCGGCACCTTCCTCCCCGGTTCTTGCCTTCGCCGCCCCGATCTCTCTGCTTCTGCTTTCTTGCGTCATGTAAGTTTCTCATACGATCGTGTTATATGGGTTTGTAATCAGAATCTGCTCTACCCCATCCACGGCTCCTATCTCTGACAGTCGGCTGTGAAAGAAAGATGACCTGCAGTGTAAAGCACTCACAGTCCCTGTTAGCCAATCAGAGCCATATTTTGCATACAGATGGATCTGTCCCCTCTTTTTGTGATGTTAAGGGGTATTCCAACAAAAGATCAGTGTATCGCTATGCCAGTGGCCCTTACTACCCCCATACACACGCACGCTGGGCTCGGCTGATCATGCACCTGTTCTGAACGATGAGGGGGAGCTGCTGCCGGACATATTTACACCTATTATATTCCCTGGGATTAAAAAGAGATCAGGCATATTGAAATCCAACATGCCCAATCGTTTTATTTTTTTCTTCTTTACCTGATGTCATCTGTTGGAGGAGAGTCACGAATCCATCATACGTATAAAATAGTCAATATTGTGGCCCAAGATTTACATATCTGAATACTATGAGTGTCAGATTTGTGGCTGTGGCTTCAGGGCAGCTAATGTGTTAAGTGTCGGCCGTCATGAAAGGACCTTGCCAAATTGGAATACGAGCGGCAGACCCCTTTAACACCTTCCTACGCCCCCGTTTTATTCCCAGCCCCTCTCCATTCATGTGGGCGGATAGCGCAGAATTTCATGGCTTAGTGTAATACGTCTTGCAGGGGCTTCCTAAGTGTTATCACACCTATAATATAAGGAAGGGGGGGGCACAGACCTCGGTGATCCTTAATAGTATTGTTTGTTACATCAGGGGAGGGGGGTTGTATATTTGTGTGTTCACTGCGTCTTCCGACAATGTTATTGTTACATCAAGGGTTAAAATTATTTATTACGTCCATTCCTTTTATTTTTCCTGAGGTTTCCACAGCGGTAATGTGAACGGACCAATCAGATCACTGCATTTTTGTCTCGTGCTGCAGTGTGATTGGTTCATACAGAAACCCTTCTGAGTGTGTCCAGCTCTACTATATAGGGGACCCTGTTTGTCGGGGGTCTCGTCTCTCCAGGGTCATTGGACATAAGTAGGAGCACAGAGTAACGTAGACCCTCTACACTTATATTTTGTATTTTTGTAACTGGTTGGATGAAATTAATAAACAGCGTTTTGATTTGAGTTGTTTGTTTGTGCGCAGCAGAAATGCATGATCCGTGCGGGGAGGGGTCTCGTTATAAGGAGCCGACCGGGGAGGGGTCTCGTTATAATTAGCCGACCGGGGAGGGGTCTCATTATAAGGAGGCAGCCGGGGAGGGGTCTCGTTATAAGGTGCCGGCCGGGGAGGGGCCTCGTTTATAAGGAGCCGGCCGGGGAGGGGCCTCGTTTATAAGGAGTCGGCCGGGGAGGGGCCTCGTTTATAAGGAGCCGGCCGGGGAGGGGCCTCGTTTATAAGGAGCCGGCCGGGGAGGGGCCTCGTTTATAAGGAGCCGGCCAGGGAGGGGCCTCGTTTATAAGGAGCCGGCCGGGGAGGGGTCTCGTTTATAAGCAGCCGGCCGGGGAGGGGTCTCGTTTATAAGCAGCCGGCCGGGGAGGGGTCTCGTTTATAAGGAGCCGGCCGGGGAGGGGTCTCGTTTATAAGGAGCCGGCCGGGGAGGGGTCTCATTATAAGGAGCCGGCCGGCGATGGATTTCGTTTATAAGGAGCCGGCCGGGGAGGGATTTTGATAAGGAGAAGGCTGGGGAGGGGTCTCATTATAAGGAGCTGGCTGGGGAGGGGTCTTTGTTTATAAGGAGCCAGCTACTAAACCGCGTATATCCATATCCTTTCTTTGCTATCCTCTGTATATATTACTGCGTGTGATCTGTATCTGACCAACATGGAAACCACATACTAAATGGATCTATCGGATCCACTCCTTACAGAACTGTTCATTCACCACTTACATAACATTGGCAGATTTTTTTAGCGGTGCTAAAAGATAAGACACAAAAAACTTGAACAAGAGCACATCTCGTATCAAAATTTATGCCACTCCATAAGGCTCAAAGGAAAACAGAAAAACGGAGTATTCAAAGGCTGAATATATAAAACATCAATTCTTTATTGAATATAAATATTAAAAGCGTTTGTTTCAATTTATTACAATTATATAATGGTGCTAGTAAGAGACAAAGGTGAAAAACCACATGTTGATGGGGAGCAAAGGCAAAAATCACCATAAAGGGGAGGAATAGTCTGAACGGGAACCAAATAAATAATAAGATAATCATAAGTGGCTGGCAGATGAGGCGCCCCTATCCTCAGCATAATATATGTGTAATAACACAGGCCACGTCAGCATCCCACAATCAAAGCAGGGCAGAGGCACCAAAACAGCCAGTCACATAATATGAAGTGAATAAAAGTCCCAAGACTTACACATAGTAATGGAGGTGGTCACCAGAGCATCCCACACCAACAAAAAAACGCCCTCCTACACGCGTTTCGCAACACGAGTTGTTTGTAGCTTCTTCAGGGAAGGTGTAACAAATAATGCCGTTTAAGGACCTTAAATAGACGGTCACATGACCGCATTGGATCTGCAAGGACCTAGTAAATGAGTTCCAGCCAATCGGATCTCCGTTCAGGCGCATGCGCACCACACGACAGACATCACACGCCCCTCGGCCGTCCAATGAGAGGGGAAGCCCGGAGCCCAGGATAACCTGGACGCCCCCACCCATCGGGAAAAAGGCCAGGGGGGCGGGCGAGGCCAGCGAGCGGCGCGCACGGGTCACAGGGATCAGAGGGTGGAACTCAGCTCCTAACCAGAGCCCGTCCATCAGCCAGTCGGGTTGCTATGGCGGCGCGTGCGCACCGCGCAGCGAGAACCCACACCTGGTCCCCGGCAGTCCAGCGGGGGGGGATGCAACAAGCCCCCGGGCCCAGGGACTCCCAGCATCCCCCCACACACCCTCCAGGACGCCGGGCAGACAGTGCGGATGAGTCACCGTGCGATGAGAGCGCGCACAACAACCAGAGGGCGGGATGGGCAGATGGCTAGGAAAGGGGTAAATAAGCCAAAATAACATTGGCAATAAATAAATACCTTTGCTATCCCATACAATTACTAAAATAGTATAGATCATAACATGAATAGAAAAAGGGGATACAAATAATAAACAACAATCAAATGAAGAAAAGATGAAATAATCTTCTTAAAGTGACAGTGCATCCATATAACGGAAGAACCATGAGTAGATAATTTTCTATTTCATATATTAGTTTCATGTGCAATATGCAGACCAAAATAGATTTAAGTGCTAAAAGATGTAGTGGGCAGAGATCACTATATAGGAGGAGCTGTGACATCACTTATTGTGAATGGTGGATCCTGTGTTATCTACTGTATATAGAGGTGTTATCAGTCCTACAGGAGGAGGAGGTGAGCTGTGACATCACTTATTGTGAATGGTGGATCCTGTGCTGTCTACTGTATATTGAAGTGTTATCAGCTATTATACAGCACGAGGAGGTGAGCTGTGATATCACCTATTGTGAATGGTGGATCCTGTGCTGTCTACTGTATATAGAGGAGTTATCAGTCATTGTAATTCTACTGATAATATGACTGCTGACCATTTCTTTACAGAACAGTACCAGCGATTTTTATGGTGCATAGTGCAAACACTGCAATATTTTGTGTTTTTTTTTTTTATAGTGACAAGGAATTAAGAAAGCTTTCACTTTTGAGGATATCTGTGGTTGTCTGAAATTCGACATCTCTAGTATCCGTCACCATTTTCTCAGGATTTTCTCTTTTAAGCTTAGAGAGCGTTCTCTATAAATAAAGCTGGATGATCTGCTAGTAGCTTGTGTGTAATATTACAATTCCACCAGCAGGTGGCAGGCTGTACTTGCACTGAGCGTGCTGCAGGCGTGCGAGCACTGAAGGGCAGGACCATTAGTTATAATCCGGCTATTCTCTGTGAAGTTCTCTGGGTTATAAGCCTAAACCTTTTAATGGCAAAGTCACTTATCCCAAAAAAAAATCCAAGGTAAAAAACATCTGAATAGGTCTGAGCTGCGGAGCCAGAAACGGCCTCAGGAGGGCGCTCTGTCCGTCCTGCATCTTCACCAGATATATAAGATTTACATTATACCATTATCGCTCGGCATCTACATTGAATTTACATAAGGACCCGAGGGAAGGAGATAGTGATGGCTCAGCAGCGTCCAGCGCGCTTTCATTAGAATAGTAATTTGCTGCACATTTATCTCCGCACACATCGACGCCAATCAATTCACCGCCTAATTGTAACCAATGGAAAGAAGGAGCAGGAGGTCCATCAATGTGACCGAAAAATCAATTACAGAGGATGCAGGGCGGTCACTGTCCTCCTGCCCCTTCTCTGTATTATGCACACATTGTGCACAGTCCCAGAGTGCTGCAATAATGCACCAGTTTACCGCATACAGTCCCCGGATTACTGTTCACTAGTGTCTATAGTGTCAGGTGGTGTCCACGTAGCCCCACAGGGTGTCCATATAGATCCATACAGTGTCCTGTAGACCCATACAGTGTCCATACATCCCCATACAGTCTTGTAGACCCATACAGTCCCAAAGTGTCCATATGACCCAAGTAGCCCCATGCAGTGTCCATATAACCTCATACAGTGTCCATACAATCCTATAGTGTCCATACAACCCCATACAAAATCTTGTAGCCCCATACAGTGTCCATACAGTATCCATATAGCCACATACAGTGTTCACACAGCCCCATGTAGCCCCATAAAGTGTTCATACATCTCTGTACAGTGTCCATGTAGCCCCATACAGTGTCCATATAGCTCAATACAGTGTCTATACATTCCCATACAGTGTCCATACAGTATCCATATAGCCACATACAGTGTTCACACAGCCCCATGTAGCCCCATAAAGTGTTCATACATCTCTCTACAGTGTCCATGTAGCCCCATACAGTGTCCATATAGCTCAATACAGTGTCTATACATTCCCATACAGTGTCCATACAGTATCCATATAGCCACATACAGTGTTCATACAGCCCCATGTAGCCCCATAAAGTGTTCATACATCTCTGTACAGTGTCCATGTAGCTCCATACGGTGTCTATACATTCCCATACAGTGTCCATGTAGCACCATACAGTGTTCATGTAACACCAAAGTGTCCATATGGCTCCATACAGTGTCCATGTAGCCCCATACAGTGTCCATGTAACACCATAGTGTCCATATAGCTCCGTAAAGTGTCTATACATCCCCATTCAGTGTCCATGTAACCCTTTACAGTGTCCATACAGCCCCATACAGTGTGTATATAGCTAAAAACAGTGTCTATACATCCCCATACAGTGTCCATGTAGCCCCATACAGTATCCAGACAGCCCCAGAGTGTCATACAGCCCCATTCGGTGTCCATATAGCTAAAAACAGTGTCTATACATCCCCATACAGTGTCCATGTAGCCCCATACAGTCTCCATGTAGCCCCATACAGTATCCATACATCCCCATACAGTGTCCATATTACTCCATACAGTGTTTATACATCCCCCCCATACAGTGTCCATACAGTCCCATGTAGCCCCATACAGTATCCATGCAGATACAATGTCAATATTAGTGTACATATGGTGTTTATGAATTCCCACACGGTGTCCGTATAGTGTCATGTTTGAGTTGTTTTTTTGTTGTTTTTTTTTTATAAAGAAAGATTATTAATTGTATATTGATAAGTTCTGTCCCTTCTTGTGAGATGTACAGAGATGTAAGATAAAATGTGTGCATTTACCGACATCCGTCCTGAAAGTCAGCCAATGGGACTTTTTTTGTACCTAGTACACTGTCAGCCCTTGTAAATGAGATTTTAATGATAATGGAGGGTCTACTGGATGGTGGTTGCTGAGATAAGGTTGATAAATGGCAATAAACAAATTGGGGGTGTTCCTTATTGGTCCCGGTTCTTTGCTGGGTGTTGTTACTTTTCCTTATGGCTGGGTTTCTCTGTGTTGTCCGCAAGCACCATCGACGTCATGACTCAATGCATTTAAAGGTCGGCTCAGGTACGTAGAAGCGATAGTTCTTGTTTGTCAGATGTTTGCGTCTCCTTCCACTTTGCTCAGCTCCAACAAAGTGTGTAATTTCTATTCTACTACCAGTGTTATTTTCAAACTTCGGCCAGCTTGCCTACGTCTAGTCCACACCTATCATTCTGCAATCAAGATTCCTTATTACCAACTATTCTCAGCGCTGTTCACACCTCATTCTCTGTTATCAAGGTAACGCATCTCTGCAAGCAAGTTACCAGTTTGCCAATACACTTATGCTATTTATGTGTGAACCGCAGTTTTGCAAGCAAGTTTGTCAATTCTTCATTGCTATCCTGTGGTTAACCATTTTGCTAGATTGCATTTATCTCTGCCATTAACCATAACCCTGCTGTAAATTCCAGATTGCCTACATATGTAAAGTTCCTGTGTGTATTTGTTTACCTGGCTCCGTTTCCTCGCAGTCCTGCATACACTGCTGTGCTGATCCACGTGCCGACCCTCACCCTTGCCTCTCGCCTTGGCCTAAGCTTAGAGAACCAACTTCACCAGGTGAGATCCTAACAAAGGGGAAATAAATTAATAAAACAATGCTGACATGAATGATGTACTGAACATGTGGGGGGGGGGATAGGAAATTTGCTATAGACCCTTAAGGCTGCTTTACACCAGACAATCTATCGTGCGATAGATCGTCGGGGTCACGGTTTTTGTGACGCCTGTGTGACACCTCCTAGCGACGCAGTATCGCTCACAAATCGTGAGTCGTGTACTGCTCGCTAGGTTCCATAATATCGTTTAATTTAGTAGTTCATAGTTTCCGGGGTAGCACACGCCGCTCCGTGTGACACCCCGGGAACGATGAACAGCAGCTCACCTGCGTCACGCGGCCGCAGCCGGCTATGTGAAGGAAGGAGGTGGGCGGGATATTTACGTCCCGCTCATCTCCGCCCCTCCGCTTCCATTGGCCGGCGGCCGTGTGACGTCGCTGTGACGCCGAACGTCCCTCCCACTCTAGGAAGTGGACGTTCGCCGCCCACAGCGAGGTCGCACGAGAGGTAAGTATGTGTGACGGGGGTTACTGACTTTGTGCGACACGGGCAGCGATTTTCCCGTGACGCAAAAAGGACGGGGGCGGGTACGATCGATTGTGAAATTGCACAATCGGTCGTACCGTGTAAAGCAGCCTTTAACCTTTGCCTGGTATCATGCAAAAAAGCACTAGTTGTACCAATCTACGTGGGGTCACTTTGACCCTATGGTACCTAAAACCTCCTCCCTCTATATTAGATAGAAAGGTAAATCTGTGTTTCTTATCCATTAGTAGATAGTAAACAAACATATTAATCATTTGTACCAGCAAATATAAGAAACTAAATATCTGGTCATGAGTGAAATATGCTGCTTTCTCCCTTTATGAGCCACTTCTACTCCCCATCCACACTTTCCTGGCTCCTGAACTGTAAAAAAAACTGCTAAAATCCATTGTGGTCAAAGTAAGAGGGACTTTAAAGGGGGGGTTCAATACACTGCAATAGTGGCCACATCTCTGTAAAACTGATAGGAAAGGCTTTTTCTTAATACCTTGTTCAGTCAATTCTGCTTCTGAGTGGCGCTATTGAGGACCGCTCATCCCCATCGCATGATACCCGGGCTCCATGACCTCTGAGATCCGAGATGTCATGCCAACTGAGGCGGGCCGCAGTCTTCCTGAGTGACTGGGCTGTGGGCAGACTTTTACCGCTCGTCACAGCCCAGTCTCTCTCCTTGCGGCACTCTGCAGTGAAGGAGAGGGTGCGTGCGCGGAACATGCTGCGCTGTGAAATGCAACCCACAGCCCAGTCACTCAGGGACACTAGGGCTGGCCGCGGTGATGTCAGGTCAACTGGAAGTTGACGTGACCTCACCGGATCTAAAATGTCACGGAGCCCAGGGGTCACGCGATGGGGAGGAGCGGAGCACAATAGTGCCACTCAGAGGCAGAATTGGCTGATCAAGGTATTTGAAAAAAAGCCTCCCCTATCAGTTTTACAGGGATGTAGCCACTATTGCAAAGTAGTGAACCATCCCTTTAATGTCACTGGCGGATCGGATTAAAGTTTCCTTAACACCAGTAGGCTATAAACCACTTATGTTGAGTGGATATTCATAGCACTAAGGGCCCTGGCCATCAAGCAGCTTTGGTCATTTTTTTGGGTGACATTTTAGAAAACCGTCCTTATTGTTATGACCCTCAGTAATCACCTCACACTGATCAGAGATCTAATAGGGGAATCTATAGATATAAAGCAGAAAATGAAGGGTCTCACATTGCAGGGATGGAAACTGCCTCAGATTTTTCACAGCAACCAATCAGAGCTCAGCTTTCACTTTACCTCATGAACCTCAATGATGAAAACTGCCTCAGACTGTTCACAGCAACCAATCAGAGCTCACCTTTCACTTTACCTCATGAGCCTCAGTGATGAAAACTGCCTCAGACTGTGCACAGGAACCAATCAGAGCTCAGCTTTCACTTTACCTCATGAGCCTCAATGATGAAAACTGCCTCAGACTGTGCACAGGAACCAATCAGAGCTCAGCTTTCACTTTACCTCATGAGCCTCAATGATGAAAACTGCCTCAGACTGTTCACAGCAACCAATCAGAGCTCAGCTTTCACTTTACCGCAGAAGCCTGTGGTGACAACTGCCTCAGTCAGGCTCTCCACAGCAACCAATCAGAGCTCAGCTTTCACTTTACCTCAGGAGCCTCAATGATGAAAACTGCCTCAGTCAGGCTGTCTACAGCAACCAATCAAAGCACAGCTGTCACTTCACCTCAGCAGCCTCCCTGATGAAAACGGCCTCAGACTGTTCACAGCAACCAATCAGAGCTCAGCTTTCACTTTACCTCAGAAGCCTCAAAGCTGAAAACTGCACTCTGGTGGCTAAAGGTGATCTGTGTTGAATTTCGAGGTGAGTGGACACTAATAAGGTTATTTGTGAATTTTAGAAAGTTTAAAAACAATTGTCGAAATGGATAACAAAGGGTTGAGAGATCATAAAGCGTGTCCATATTTCCCTTTAAAAAGTTGACGTAAGTGCTAAGCGCTGAACAGAAGAATGCGATCCCAGCCTTATACTGAAAACGATCAAAAAATATTCTGTACCCCAAAATGTTACCAATAAAACCCCTAACTTATCCCATAGAAACTGATCCCCCACTCAGGTCCATCATCTGTCACTGGAAATATTGGAGTGCCAAGTTATAGGTAGGAGGAAGACTCTGGAAAAGCAATAAGGTTCCCATCCCCCCTTCTCCTGAGCCACGCAGTAAGTAGCCTTATGTATTGCATTGTTCTAGTGGGGGAGAGCGCCCTTAAAGGGAACCTGTCACCACTTTTTTGGCGTATAAGCTGCGGCCACCACCACCGGGCTCTTATACAGTCAGGGCCAGAAATATTTGGACAGTGACACAAGTTTTGTTATTTTAGCTGTTTACAAAAACATGTTCAGAAATACAATTATATATATATATATAATATGGGCTGAAAGTGCACACTCCCAGCTGCAATATGAGAGTTTTCACATCCAAATCGGAGAAAGGGTTTAGGAATCATAGCTCTGTAATGCATAGCCTCCTCTTTTTCAAGGGACCAAAAGTAATTGGACAAGGGACTCTAAGGGCTGCAATTAACTCTGAAGGCGTCTCCCTCGTTAACCTGTAATCAATGAAGTAGTTAAAAGGTCTGGGGTTGATTACAGGTGTGTGGTTTTGCATTTGGAAGCTGTTGCTGTGACCAGACAACATGCGGTCTAAGGAACTCTCAATTGAGGTGAAGCAGAACATCCTGAGGCTGAAAAAAAATAAAAAATCCATCAGAGAGATAGCAGACATGCTTGGAGTAGCAAAATCAACAGTCGGGTACATTCTGAGAAAAAAGGAATTGACTGGTGAGCTTGGGAACTCAAAAAGGCCTGGGCGTCCACGGATGACAACAGTGGTGGATGATCGCCGCATACTTTCTTTGGTGAAGAAGAACCCGTTCACAACATCAACTGAAGTCCAGAACACTCTCAGTGAAGTAGGTGTATCTGTCTCTAAGTCAACAGTAAAGAGAAGACTCCATGAAAGTAAATACAAAGGGTTCACATCTAGATGCAAACCATTCATCAATTCCAAAAATAGACAGGCCAGAGTTAAATTTGCTGAAAAACACCTCATGAAGCCAGCTCAGTTCTGGAAAAGTATTCTATGGACAGATGAGACCAAGATCAACCTGTACCAGAATGATGGGAAGAAAAAAGTTTGGAGAAGAAAGGGAACGGCACATGATCCAAGGAACACCACATCCTCTGTAAAACATGGTGGAGGCAACGTGATGGCATGGGCATGCATGGCTTTCAATGGCACTGGGTCACTTGTGTTTATTGATGACATAACAGCAGACAAGAGTAGCCGGATGAATTCTGAAGTGTACAGGGATATACTTTCAGCCCAGATTCAGCCAAATGCCGCAAAGTTGATCGGACGGCGCTTCATAGTACAGATGGACAATGACCCAAAGCATACAGCCAAAGCTACCCAGGAGTTCATGAGTGCAAAAAAGTGGAACATTCTGCAATGGCCAAGTCAATCACCAGATCTTAACCCAATTGAGCATGCATTTCACTTGCTCAAATCCAGACTTAAGATGGAAAGACCCACAAACAAGCAAGACCTGAAGGCTGCGGCTGTAAAGGCCTGGCAAAGCATTAAGAAGGAGGAAACCCAGCGTTTCGTGATGTCCATGGGTTCCAGACTTAAGGCAGTGATTGCCTCCAAAGGATTCGCAACAAAATATTGAAAATAAAAATATTTTGTTTGGGTTTGGTTTATTTGTCCAATTACTTTTGACATCCTAAAATGTGGAGTGTTTGTAAAGAAATGTGTACAATTCCTACAATTTCTATCAGATATTTTTGTTCAAACCTTCAAATTAAACGTTACAATCTGCACTTGAATTCTGTTGTAGAGGTTTCATTTCAAATCCAATGTGGTGGCATGCAGAGCCCAACTCGCGAAAATTGTGTCACTGTCCAAATATTTCTGGACCTAACTGTATACAGCATTCTAACATGCTGTATATAAGAGCCCAGGCCGCTGTGAGAACATAAAAAACACTTTATAATACTTACCTAACGGTCACGCGGTGGGCCTAATGGGCGTCTCCGTTGTCCGGCGCCGCCTCTTTCGACCATCTTTGTGCTTTTCCTTCTGTAGTCGTGGTGCATGACGTTTCCTACGTCATACACACGCGCCGGCATTCAGGTCCTGAGCAGGGCAGATCAAAGTATTGTAGTGCGCCTGTGCAAGATCGGCGAGTGTGTATGATGTAGACGCGTCATGCACACAGGCTTCAGAAGAAGGACGAAGATGGCCGAAAGAGTCGGCACCGGAGAACGGAGATGCCTATAAGGCCCACCGAGCGACCGTTCGGTAAGTTTTATAAAGTGTTTTTTATGTTGTCACAGCGGCCTGGGCTCTTATATACAGCATGTTAGAATGCTGCATATAAGAGCCCGGTGGTGGTGGCGGCAGTTTATAGGGGAAAAAAGTGGTGAAAGGTTCCCTTTAAAAATTTCCAGGGTGCGTGTCTGCACAAGATTACAATTACAATTTTTGAGTTAAAATAGCATTTTAAACCCAAAAAATGTAACCATCATTTTCACATCCACATTTTAATAAGTTCTGTGAAGCACCTTTGGGTTCAAAATGCTCACTATACTCCTGCATAAAATCCTGATGGGTCTAGCTTCCAAAATGGGGTCACTTGTGGGGGGTTTCTGCTGTTTAGGTACGTTAGGAGTCCTGCAAATCCGATGTGCCCGCAATGTATTGAAGCCCAATTTGTGTTCCAAAATTGAAATGGTGCTCCCTTTGTTCCGGACCTTCCCATTTCTCCAAACAGAGGTTTCTGACCACATGTGGGGTATCAGTGCATTCAGAAGAAACTGGGTAACACATTTAGTTGTCCATTTTGTCATGTTATTTCTTGTAACTGAATAAATTGGGGTAAAGCAACATTTTTAGGTAAAATGGAATTTTTTTTCCATTCCTTTTTGCCTTAATTGCTGTGAAGCACCTAAAGGGTTAATAATCTTCTTGGATGTGGTTTTGAATACTTTGAGGGGTGCAGTTTTCAGAATGGTGGAACTTTTGGGTATTTTCTGTCACAAAGGCTGCTTAAAACCACTTCAAATGTGATTTGGCCCTAAAAAAAATGGTTTTGTAAATTTTGTTGGAAAAATGAGAAATTGCTGACACTTTTAACCCTTCTAAGTTCCTAACAAAAAAAATAGTTTAAAACCAAAATGCGCTGATGTAAAATAATGTATATTTTACATCAGCACATTTTTTTTTTAAACATTTTTTTGGGGAAATTGGGAAATGTTATTTATTAAAGGCATTGTCCACTACTACCGATAGGACATCCCGCTTCTCATTCTACATGTTTCCCCCAGGTAAAATAATAAAGCCTATACTCCCCTCCCGTACCGTTGCCTTTCCAGTGGTGCCGAATATTCGTGGTGCCGGGGCTCATGTGGGGTTGTGACGTAACACAAGCCCCATGTCCAGTCAGCGCCGTTTTAAAGGGTGCTTTACACGCTGCGACATCGCTAACGATATATTGTTGGGGTCACGTTGTTAGTGACGCACATCCGGCGCCGTTACCGACATCGCAGCGTGTGACACCAATGAGCGACGATCAACGAGCGGAAAAACGTGAAAAATCGTTGTTCGTTGACACTTTGTTCATTTCCTTAATATAGTTACTGCTGCAGGTACGATGTTGTTCGTCGTTCCTGCGGCAGCACACATCCCTATGTATGACACCGCAGGAACGACGAACATCTCCTTATCTGCGTCCACCGGTAATGAGGAAGGAAGGAGGTGGGCGGCATGTTCCGGCCGCTCATCTCTGCCCCACCTCTGCTATTGGACGGCTGTCATATGACGTCGCTGTGACGCCTCACGAACCGTCCCCTTTGAAAGGAGGCGGTTCGCCAGCCAGAACGACGTCGCAGAACAGGTATGTGCGTGTGACGCTGCCGTAGCAATAATGTTCGCTACGGCAGCGATCACCACATATCGCACCAACGAAGGGGGCGGGTGCTATCGCTCGCGACATCGCTAGCAATCGCTAGCGATGTCACAGCGTGTAAAGCACCCTTTATTCTTGCTGCTTTTGGACCAAACAAGCACTCACTTCCTATTGACTTGTTTGGTCTTAAGGCGGGGAGAAGGAAGTGATGATTGAAATCAGGCATCCAGACTTACCACAAATAGGCT
Source organism: Anomaloglossus baeobatrachus (assembly GCF_048569485.1). Taxonomy (NCBI): domain Eukaryota; kingdom Metazoa; phylum Chordata; class Amphibia; order Anura; family Aromobatidae; genus Anomaloglossus; species Anomaloglossus baeobatrachus. The sequence continues at coordinate 24,904,320 of NC_134364.1, read as the reverse complement.
ATAAACCACTTACTTTGAGAGGATATTCATAGCACTATGGTCCCTGGTGGTCAGAGTGTCATTTTAATCCATTCATATTCAATACATAGCTGTCTGTCCAAACAGTCATTTGGGTTATGAGGTTGCCAAACACATTAGACTGTCTTCTCTTCCCGCTGATATTGTCGGGTTTGTCCAACGTTAGTCTAATGTGGAGGGTGGTTTTAGCCATTAGAGATTATTTGTCCTTACCATTTTGGCAGTCCAGTGGACTGCTTGTAATCCCTGTTCGTCCAGTGAGGTTTTGTAATCTTACAGTCCATTGCCGATGTATGGAAAATGTATAATCCCTAGTGGTCAAGGGGGGGGGGGGTTTGTAATCTCTAATTGTCCATTGGAGATGCGTAGAAAAAGTACAATCCCTGGTGGTCCAGTGGGGTTTTTACAATCTCTTACAGTCCATTGGAGATTTATAGAAAATGTATAATCCCTGGTGGTCCAGTGGGGGTTTTGTAATCTCTTACAGTCCATTGGAGGTGTGTAGAAAATGTACAATCCATTATGGTCCAGTGGGGTTTTTACAATCTCTTACAGTCCACTGGAGATATATAGAAAATGTACAATCCATTATGGTCCAGTGGGGTTTTGGGATCTCTTACAGTCCATTGGAGATATGTAACAAAATATATAATCTCTGGTGGTCCAGTGGAGTGCTTGTACTCCCTGATGGTCCAGTGGAGGCATTATAATCTATGTAATTCCAATTGAGATTATAAAATGTATAATCCCTGGTGGTCCAGTGAGAGATTGTCATTTCTGGTGGTCCAACATGTCATTGCAATTCCCCGTGTTCCAATTAGTTCTTTTAATCGCTCGTAATTCGATAGTTTCCTTGTTTGCATTCGCAGTAGACCTTGCTGTACTCGGTTTATTATCCTCGGTGTCTTTCGTGTGGTTGTTTCTGCAAACGTTTCGCCCAATGTTTCCAGAAAACTCAAATTCCGACAACTTTGATGTTGCTTTTATAAGACCTTTCAAAACTCGTTTTGTTTTTGTTTTTTTCGTTTCAACTGATTGAAGTTTCAGACCTTCTATTTATCAAGAGTCAGAAAGGGGGGAAATGGCTGTAATCGGGGAGAGAACCCTTCGCTTTGTTGTGATTTACAAGGACAGGGCCTCTTATGTCATCGGCAGACACATCTGCTGCCCCCATCCAGATGAGACCCTGTGACTGATCCCCAGAAATGCCCCTTCTCTGTCTCTATAGCCCCCCTGCAGACGTCTCTGCTTTTCCTCCACTTGTTACATTGTGTCAGTGACCTGTTACAGTCAGTCTTGTCCACTTTACAGCTGTGACCAATTGCAGGTATCAAAAAAGCCATGTGAGAGACATCAGCAATTAGCATTGATGCCCCTGTGATAATTGATTTATTGCAGGGGTCTTGACTTCTACAGTAAATGTTATGGGAAGGTGGGATAAAAGACCCCAAAGAGCCCTCTGCTGCCAAACCAATTAGAGGGCTTGTCCGATAAGCAGGAGGTCTTCACATATCTGGTCCACTGCTAACGATAAGAAATGCTATGTTGTTGTAATGGCTTCTTTTAATGTTAGCATAGAAATAAAGGAGGCTCCCACCATAAACATTTATGACATAATGAAACTGTGAGTATCCGACCCCTGGGACCCCTCTTATACGAAAAAAAGCAGTCCTATCCAAAGGATGAAAGTACAACAGACCTTCATCACTCCGAAGGAAGAAGGGTCCTGTTTGTCAATGAAAGGATTCCAGCAGTCAGACCGTCCTCCGCCCATTGTAATAATGTAATAATATTGTATTTTATACTAGATGATAAAAACAAAACCATGGCTGAAATGGGGCCATGAACGCACTTCACAGGACTATACAGGAAGGAATCATTTACAAATTTAGCACTTACCAGACCCATAATATATCTTTATAGAAGAAATATGTTTACCCTTGATATATACATTCTTTATGGCTGCAAATAGCCACAACTAAATGGAGCTCAGCATGTTTGGATTTGAACATGGTCATCAGTGCATTAAAATCTGTTTAAATCCATGTCCAGTGTGCTCCCCCTTGTGGCGGCAGTATAAATGTGTATGCAGTGAGCTCCCCCTAGTGGCGGCAGTATAAATGTGTATGCAGTCTGCTCTCCCTAGTGGTGAGTGTATAAATCTGTATGTAGTGAGCTCTCTCTAGTGGTGGCTGTATAAATCTGTATGTAGTGAACTCCCTCTAGTGGTGGCTGTATAAATCTGTATGTAGTGAGCTCCCTCTAGTGGTGACTGTATAAATCTGTATGTAGTGAGCTCCCTCTAGTGGTGACTGTGTATAAATCTGTATGTAGTGAGCTCCCTCTAGTGATGGCTGTATAAATCTGTATGTAGTGAGCTCCCTCTAGTGGTGGCTGTATAAATCTGTATGTAGTGAGCTCCCTCTAGTGGTGACTGTATAAATCTGTATATAGTGAGCTCCCTCTAGTGGTGGCTGTATAAATCTGTATGTAGTGAGCTCCCTCTAGTGGTGGCTGTATAAATCTGTATGTATTGAGCTCCCCCTAGTGGTGTCTGTATAAATCTGTATGTAGTGAGCTCCCTCTAGTGGTGACTGTATAAATCTGTATGTAGTGAGCTCCCTCTAGTGGTGGCTGTATAAATCTGTATGTAGTGAGCTCCCTCTAGTGGTGACTGTATAAATCTGTATATAGTGAGCTCCCTCTAGTGGTGGCTGTATAAATCTGTATGTAGTGAGCTCCCTCTAGTGGTGGCTGTATAAATCTGTATGTAGTGAGCTCCCTCTAGTGGTGGCTGTATAAATCTGTATGTAGTGAGCTCCCCCTAGTGGTGGCAAAAAAAAGCCAATCGGGGAAGTAGTACAGTGATGGGGTGCCCTGCTGTCTCTAACTCTTGGAGAATTTGAACAGTCCAGTTAGTCTAGATCACTACACGACATGATGAAATATACGATTGCTGAACGTAGCAGACAGATGGGATCTCTCCATAGTGAACACTGGAATCTTGACCATATGTGTTGCTGAGGGATGTGGACGCATCACTTTGTACGGTGCCAGAGGGCGATTCCCTATGTTATATCATAAGTGAAATATAAGGAGGAGGCACATCTGTCCAGTCCTCACACAATGAAGACTTTGAACTTCTCACCTTCCAAATGATCCGAAGACATTGCAGCCAAGAAGCACAGTGTCTGCCATTGTTGTACGATAGTAATGTTATACATGTACTTATGTACATGGAAGGACTATGGGTCCTAAAGGTATCGGGCACCGAAGGAGAATATAACTAGAAGACCTGAAAACCTGCTGCCATGTTGTGCTCCACATTCATGAGCTCTATTACTCCACCCCCCAATTTGCAGCTTTCTGCCTATGCACAGTGTATATAGAAAGTGTTTTTATCAAAACTGCAGCAAGCAGCCCAATAATTGACACAATCGGAATCAGGGTCTCTGCCCCTACCTTATACTACTATCAACTGAGGGACCAAAAACCTGGTGACAGATTCCCTTTAAAATCCTGTGCAGAACAAAACTAATCTCGCACCTGAGCATGTATCCCGAGTGACCATCCTCTGTGAGCTAAACAGTGTGGAATCCAGCCTGATACATTGTGCACTGATACATAGGGAAAAAAACTGCCATCAGGACCAGAGAGATTTGTGATGCCGCTGATTTAGCTCACAAAGGATTGTCTAGACTGGATATTATCACTATGCTGCGAATACTTAGAAAAAGGGACAAAGTGTCAGAGGACAATATATTCCCAAATCACCATTCTATCACTTCACATGAGCGGGAGGCAGAGAGAAGAATAGCAATGACATAGCAACATAATAGTAAAATCTGCATCTTCAACACCAGCAAATGATAAAAACTGGAACATATAACACTGACCTGCACTGCAGCATACGCATATTAGTTATATTCTGTAGTCTAGGAGGGAGTATTATAGAGGTTACATTCTTCTATATATGGGGCAGGATTATAGTAGTTATATTCTTGTACATAGGGGGGCAGTATTATAGTAGTTATATTCTTGTACATAGGGGCAGTATTATAGTAGTTATATTCTTGTACATAGGGGCAGTATTATAGTAGTTCTATTCTTGTACATAGGGGCAGTATTATAGTAGTTATATTCTTGTACATAGGGGCAGTATTATAGTAGTTATATTCTTGTACATAAGGGGCAGTATTATACTAGTTATAGTCTTGTACTCAGGGGCAGTATTATAGTAGTTATATTCTTGTACATGGGGGGCAGTATTATAGTAGTTATATTCTTGTACATGGGGGGTAGTATTATAGTAGTTCTATTCTTGTACATAGGAGCAGTATTATAGTAGTTATATTCTTGTACATAGGGGCAGTATTATAGTAGTTCTATTCTTGTACATAGGAGCAGTATTATAGTGCTTATATTCTTGTACATAGGAGCAGTATTATAGTAGTTATATTCTTGTACATAGATAGCGGACAGTATTATAGTAGCTATATTCCTGTATATAGGGGCTGTATTATAGTAGTTCTATTCTTGTACATAGGAGCAGTATTAGAGTGCTTATATTCTTGTATATAGGGGCAGTATTATGGTAGTTATATTCTTGTATATAGGGGGCAGTATTATAGTAGTTATATTCTTGTACATAGAAGCAGTATTATAGTAGTTATATTCTTGTATATAGGGGCAGTATTATAGTAGTTATATTCTTGTACATAGGAGCAGTATTATAGTAGTTATATTCTTGTACATAGGGGCAGTGTTATAGTAGTTATATTCTTGTACATAGGGGGCAGTATTATAGTAGTTATATTCTTGTACATAGGGGCAGTATTATAGTAGTTATATTCTTGTACAAAGGGGCAGTATTATTGTAGTTATATTCTTGTACATAGGGGCAGTATTATTGTAGTTATATTCTTGTACATAGGGGGCAGTATTATAGTAGTTATATTCTTGTACATAGGGGCAGTATTATTGTAGTTATATTCTTGTACATAGGGGACACTATTATAGTAGTTATATTCTTGTACATAGAGGCAGTATTATAGTAGTTATATTCTTGTACATAGGAGCAGTATTATAGTAGTTATATTCTTGTACATAGGGGCAGTGTTATAGTAGTTATATTCTTGTATATAGGGGCAGTATTATAGTAGTTATATTCTTGTACATAGGGGCAGTATTATAGTAGTTATATTCTTGTACATAGAGGGCAGTATTACAGTAGTTATATTCTTGTACATAGCGGCAGTATTATAGTAGTTATATTCTTGTACATAGGGGCAGTATTATAGTAGTTATATTATTGTACATAGGGGCTGTATTATAGTAGTTATATTCTTGTACATAGGGGGCAGTATTATAGTAGTTATATTCTTGTACATAGGGGGCAGTATTATAGTAGTTATATTGTTGTACATAGGGGCAGTATTATAGTAGTTATTTTCTTGTACATAGGGGCAGTATTATAGTAGTTATATTCTTGCACATAGGAGCAGTATTATAGTAGTTATATTCTTGTACATAGGGAGCAGTATTATAGTAGTTATATTCTTGTACATAGGGGGCAGTATTATAGTAGTTATATTCTTGTACATAGGGGCAGTATTATAGTAGTTATATTGTTGTACATAGGGGCAGTATTATAGTAGTTATTTTCTTGTACATAGGGGCAGTATTATAGTAGTTATATTCTTGTACATAGGGGCAGTATTATAGTAGTTATATTTTTGTACATAGGGGCAGTATTATAGTAGTTATATTCTTGTACATAGGAGCAGTATTATAGTAGTTATATTCTTGTACATAGGGGCAGTATTACAGTAGTTATATTCTTGTACATAGCGGCAGTATTATAGTAGTTATATTCTTGTACATAGGGGCAGTATTATAGTAGTTATATTATTGTACATAGGGGCTGTATTATAGTAGTTATATTCTTGTACATAGGGGGCAGTATTATAGTAGTTATATTCTTGTACATAGGGGGCAGTATTATAGTAGTTATATTCTTGTACATAGGGGCAGTATTATAGTAGTTATATTGTTGTACATAGGGGCAGTATTATAGTAGTTATTTTCTTGTACATAGGGGCAGTATTATAGTAGTTATATTCTTGTACATAGGGGCAGTATTATAGTAGTTATATTTTTGTACATAGGGGCAGTATTATAGTAGTTATATTCTTGTACATAGGGAGCAGTATTATAGTAGTTATATTCTTGTATATAGGGGCAGTATTATAGCAGTTATATTCTTGTACATAGGGGCAGTATTATAGTAGTTATATTCTTGTACATAGGGGCAGTATTATAGCAG